>NC_060071.1:56019696-56322726 GCF_922984935.1 Meles meles
GATGTCACAATCCTGCTATCAAGCATCTTTGTTAGTGAGATTTAGGTTCAGAAGAGATTTAACTATATTTATGTTTCCTTCTATCTCAGCCTCCTTCAGTTTTATTTATGGAAGGGAGGGTGATATTAGGGCTTGAGGAGCTGAGTTATTGGCCTCTGGAAATTGTGCTATTGATAAGGTAACTTCTTTGTTTGTAGATCTCTAGGACATTTGTAAACCAAGGGAGACTCCTATATTGCAGGATTGTGATCTCTGCAAGTTAACTATTTGTTTCTCATTTATGGCAGTCAGGGGTGCCTGAGGAATGTCACACAGATTACCAAGGGGAGCAGGTGCAAAGGGGGTGCAAGGTGCTGGCTTTTGTTTTGTCCTCAGTCAGCCTCAGCTCCCTCATCAATAAGGACTCCTTTGAACACACTGGGATTAATCTTTATCTTTTTCTTTTTCCAATTGTGTGTGTGTGTGTGTGTGTGTGTGTGTGTGTTTGCCAATATGTTAGGAAAGAATGATAAAACAAGACTTTAAAAAAAAAAACTACATTTCTTTGATTGCTGGTGAGTTTGACTCTTTTTCATATTTTTAAAAAAGATTTTATTTCTTTATTTGACAGAGAAAGAGACATCAAGAGAGGGAATACAAACATGGTGAGTAGGAGAAGGAGAACCAGGCTCCCCACTGAGCTAGGAGCCCAGTTGTGGGGCTTGATCCAAGGACTCCAGGATGATGACCTGAGCCAAAGGCAGACACCTAATGACAGCCACCCAGGCACCCTTATTCTTCATATGTTAACTAGATTTCTCATTCTGTCCAAGTTTTTATGTGTTTGCTCCTTTAAAATTTGGTTAACCATTATATTGAACAACCATTTTCATACTATTTTTCTAAAAATATATAAAAAATTAAATTTTTGAATCTGAAGGTGTCCTTTTTTTTCTACAGGATTTACTTAAACAGATTTTTCTCACACAAAGGATTATCTAAAAATAAGCCTATATTTCTTCTATTTTTCTATTTTTGTTATTTAAATATTCATTAAAATGTATTTCATACACTGTTGTAAGGTAAGGAATTTCATTTACTTCTACCAAGTTTGGTAAGTTGTGTCAACACGATTTATTGATAAATTAATTCTGTACTGATTTGATATGCTCTTTCAATAGACTCTTTATAGATCTCTCTCTTCCCTCTGGATTTCTGTTACATTCTTTACTTTGCAGCTACTGTCAGCTCTTCAAGGTACTAATATTATTTCACCATTCCACTTCAGTGACTTTCTATCACTTCTAAGATTTTTTTTTTAAGAATTTTATTTATTTACTTGAGAGAGAGAAAGCAAGAGAGAGCATGAGCCGGGAGGAGATGCAGAAGGAGAGGAAGATGCAAGCTTCCTGCTGAGTAGGGAGCCTGTTTCAGGGACCCTGGGATCATGACCTGAGCCAAAGGCAGATGCTTAACTGACTAAGCCACCCAAGTACCCCCACTTCTAAGATACTGACCAAATTCTTTTTTTTTTTAAGATTTTATTTATCTATTTGATAGAGAGAGATCACAAGTAGGCAGAGAGGCAGGCAGAGAGAGAGGAAGGGAAGCAGGCTCCATGCTGAGCAGAGAGCCAAATGCAGGGCTCGATCCCAGGATCCTGGGATCATGAACTGAGACGAAGGCAGAGGCTTTAACCCACTGAGCTATCCAGGCACCCCCTGACCAAATTCTTTACACAGGGTAGAGGACTCTACCTTTATCAGACCCTTGTTGATCTTTTTTATTTATTCCTAATTGTTCTGTTTCTTCATGCTTCAGAGTATGTCCCGTGTCTTTCCTCTGGGTAGATCATGCTTCCTACTCTTCAGTTTTTTTTTAACTCCTGTTCATCATTTAGATCTTAACACAAATGTCTTCTTTGAAATCATAGCAGATGGCGCTGCTATGAGCTCTTATAATTCTCATAGCCCTTTGTTCTTTTCTTCAAATAACATTACCATTAGAATCATTTGCACATGAGTTGTGTCCTTCCACAGTGTCAGCTTTATTCAGTCATAAAGCAAAGTTAAATCACAATTATAAAGCAGGTTCAGGTTTCCAAACTCAATGACATGTCACCATGTGATTAAACTTGGCTTCTTACACAGAGTAGGACAGAAGATCAGCCACACCACAAACAAAATAACAGAAGGGTGTAGGAAGTTAACAAACCAAACACAAAGTCAGTCTAGGAGTGCACATTGGAGATAAGACCTCCATCTGGTCTGGGTCAGCTCCGGCCATTTACTGCTTCTTAAGTTCAAGCAGTGAAGGATCTCAGTTCTGTTCAGATATCAATCCGGCAGAGCTTTCCACGGCAGTTGCTTTTTCTAAGTGGTCAGACATAGAGGGGCCAGGGTTGAAGAGTCTAACAGTTTACTGCCAAAATCCTTCCCTTTTTTTCTATTATTATTTAAATTTATTTATTTATTTTTTCAGCCTAACAGTATTCATTGTTTTTGCACAACACCCAGTGCTCCATGCAATACGTGCCCTCCCTATAACCCACCACCTGGTTCCCCCAACATCCCACCCCCGCCCCTCAAAACCCTCAGGTTGTTTTTCAGAGTCCATAGTCTCTTATGGTTCGCCTCCCCTTCCAATGTCCCTCAACTCCCTTCTCCTCTCTATCTCTCAATGCTGAGTGAAATAAGTCAAGCAGAGAGAGTCAAGTATCATATAGTTTCACTTATTTGTGGAGCATAACAAATGACATGGAGGACATTGGGAAATCCTTCCCTTTTTAAAGGGATTTAATCAGTTTGGGTCTCTGCAGACCTCCTCGGCTTCTGCTCATTATCAGTTCTGTGGTGTCAGTTGACATTGGTCACGGTGATATTTTCTAGCTGTAGTGCCTGAACTGCTTCTGTCACTGCTTGAGGCAGGCTCCTGCTTGACATGAGGCACTCCATTTTGCTTTGTAGAATATTATACCCCAGAATGTGGCAAAGTGCCAGGTACATAGATCTTCATGGTAGCTGCTGAATGAACATTTGTTAAATGAATAAATTTTCTATGACTTTTTCAAAGGAGTTTTTCTGACAAGAGTGAAGTTTTTTCTTTAATGTCAGAATTTGAAACCCAATGACTTCTGTTTCTTTCAGTATCTCTCATGCATCCCTTTATAATTATTTTTATTTGACCCTTTTAGGTAACACAAAGTCAATGAATAAATCAAATTACTCTTCAGTGTCTGAATTTGTGTTGCTGGGACTTTCTACCTCTAGACCAGTTCAGCATTTTCTCCTTGCCTTCTCTACAGTGTTTTATGTAACAATTGTTCTGGGAAATCTTCTTGTTGTGTTTGTAGTGACCTTTGACCCTCACTTACGTTCCCCTATGTACTTCCTTCTAGCTAATCTCTCATTCATTGATTTGTGTTTTTCTACCTTAACGGTTCCTAAGATGATTCATGACCTGTTTTCTGGGCACAAAACCATATCCTTTCAGGGATGTGTCATCCAGATATTTGCCCTTCATGTCCTGGGTGGATCAGAGATGGTGATGCTGGTCGCCATGGCCTTGGACAGGTATGTGGCCATATGTAAGCCCCTCCACTACCTGACAATCATGAGCCCACAGATGTGCATTTTGCTTCTGTCTGGTGCTTGGGCTATTGGCCTCATACATTCAGTGGCCCAGTTAGCTTTTGTTGTCCATTTGCCTTTTTGTGGTCCTAATGAGATAGATAGCTTTTACTGTGACCTTCCTTGGTTTATCAAACTTGCATGCACTGACACCTACAGAATGGAATTCATGGTTACTGCCAACAGTGGGTTTATTTCCATGGGCACCTTTGTCTTACTGCTTATCTCCTATATCTTCATCTTGGTCACTGTATGGAAACGTTCCTCAGGTGGTTTGTCTAAGGCCTTTTCTACTCTCTCAGCTCACATCACCGTGGTGATTTTGTTCTTTGGACCATGCATCTTTGTTTATGTGTGGCCATTTCCCACTGTGTCAGTGGATAAATTTCTTGCCACTTTGGACTTTATGATTACACCCATTCTGAATCCTGTTATCTACACACTGAGGAACAAGGACATGAAGATGGCAATGAAGAGACTGCGTAGTCACTCCTGAGTTTGAGAATGATTTCCTAAACAATTCTCAGGAGCACATGTTACTCTTTGCATTTTCAAACAACTTCAAGTAATACAAATGCTTAAATAATTATACAAAATTTGGAGCTGTTTTTTTCTAAAGCCCCCATTTTGCTGTATTCAGAATAGATCTATAATTATGAGGGTACATGGAACTATCAGGTTAATTCTATTTAATAAGTTGTTTTACAACTGAATTAAAGTCCAAAGAAAAGTTTATGGGATGTTGAAAAAGCACAGATTACCAACTTAGAATCTGCTGAAAGTATGACATCAGATATTAATTAGACTGTCTGCATTGAAACTGATCTATTTTGAGCTAATATACTAAAACTTTTGAGGGAACTATGAAATATATAGCTTTCCTTCCATTTTAACCTGGGATATGAATAATCCAATTTTGTTTTTTCAGAAAGACAAAAAATATATAAGAGAGGATTTAAAACCTGGAGGAAAAGGAACAAAGAGGGAGATGTGAGGTGGACAGAAGTAACGAAGAAAGATTGAGATATGTAAGTGGGAAAACAAGAAGGAGAGTATCAGAGATAGCATGTTTCATGTATTTGCCCTGTGGCTATTACTCTCACCCCTGGTTGCCTCAATTCCATGAATTCAAGCCATCTCTATTTGGCCTGGGGCAGGGGAATATATATATATATATGTAAAATCTTTATTTTAAATATATCATATATATTTATATATAATACTTAATTATACTTATTTATATATATCTTATTTCATAATTTTTGAGCTTCTGACTTAATGTCTATGACTCAGTAAGCAGATATTCTTTAACTGCCAAGTAGATATTTGATATTATTAAATAGATATGGCTGGTATTATTGAACCATTACTCTGTCCAAATTATTTGTTGACAATTTTTCTCTAGTAGCTGGTCTTGTATGATTTTTTTCTTGTTCAGGCTATAGGTCTTAAGTATATATGTGTGTGCATGTGTGTGTAGAATCTGTAGAAATTGTGAAGCTAATTTAATTTATATTTTGGTTTGATAACAAGAAGACCCAGCCAAAATCACTGCTAGACTATGAAAGGACTCTACATCCTAAGTATTTGCAGTTATTCCTGGTTATACATTCAGTAATATTTCACATTTTTCCTGTTCATTATTACCTTGTTGCTTAATATTTATGTTTGTCATGGATTCTTACTGGATACATTCAATTGAAAAGGATAAACATAAAGCCAGATTTCTGAGTGAGGAATCTGCCACTTTTGATGCTAGCAGGAAAGTGGAGAAGGCTAAAGTTCTAAGCTCAAAAATTCTGAAGGGCGGGGGACCTGGCTGGCTAAGTTGCAGAGCCTGCAACTCTTGATCTCAGGATTCTGAATTTGAGCCCCACATTTAGGTGTAAAGATTATTTAAAAATAAAAAATCTTAAAAAAAAATTCTGAAGGGCCTAATTAAACCACCTAAAATATTTCAGACTGAGAAGCAAGAGATCCATTAGAATCATAATTAAAACTTGGAAAGGATATATCCAAGGAACAGGTATAAACCAGAAGTATACCAAGTCTTCTAAAAACTACAATACGATTCAAATATGCTCAGTACCTGATTGGATTAATGCGATTACATCATGCCATTTTATGCCCCATAGAAGAAACAGTAAATAGTTTCTGGAGAAATATATCAAGTCAACCTATATGACTTTTTATATACAGTGCCTAAAAAACATAAAATGGGAACATGCAAAGAACCAGGGATATATATGCCTCATAATTTTTAAGAGGAAAATAGTTAAAAGAAGAACACAGAGGGCTCAATTGCTGAAATTAGTATAGTATAAAATGACATATTTTTTAAAAAGTGCTGGAACAGTTGAAAAAATGGAGAAAACAATAAAATCTAACAGAGAAATGGAATATCTAAGAATCAAATGATATTTTAGAACTGAAAAAGCAACATAAAGTTATGAATGTAAGTAGGCTTAAAAACAGTGAACACAGAAGAATCAGTGAATTCAAAGACAAGTTAATAAATAGATAATATCCAAACTGATGTACAGAGATATAAAATACAAAAAAATTCTCAGAATGTATATGTGTGTGTGCACACACACACACACACACACACACACACAGAAATAGTTATTTTATATAAGGGTTTGTGTTTCAGACTCTATTTTGGGATGTTACAAAGTACACAAGACCATGTTACCATTACTGGCTCTTTGGCCTGGGGGAACCCATTGCCTCTGCTTATCTTGGGAGTGAGCATGTTTACCTGCACACTGGGTGGAGCAGCAACTGCTGGAGGCCAGCATGGGGAGGCTCAAGGTGTCCCGGTCTCCCAAGAGCTTCAGAGCTTTAGCGATATTGCGTGCAGAATGCCTGCAAGGATGGCCTGCTGGTAGTTGCTCCAGCTGGAAGCAGCACCTTCCGGGGCCCAGATCCTGTGCATTATTCTTAAGGCAGTAGGGAAAAGTCTGCTGAGGAATGCTTTTCAGTGCAAAACAATGAATGACTGCCTAGAAGTCTCAAGAAAACACTATTCTCCAGCCAAAAGATTTTCACATATTTCAGACCTTTCCTGTGGCTTTGGTCCTGTGTCAACATTCTACGAAATTGATCAGTTTCTACTCAGATAAGGAAAGTGGATGAAAGAGTACACTTTAAATAATAATGGCCTGATTCTTTTGGTTAAGTATTTTTACATTTAAGACCAGCAAATGTGAGAAGCACTTGGGGGGCTCAGTCTGTTAAGTGTTTGACTCTTGGTCTCAGCTCAGGTCCTGATCTTGGGGTCCTGAGTTCAAGTCCTACATGTACAGGCAGTCTTGAGACTCCTTAAGAAAAAAAAAAAATACCATGAAATGCACCTCTTTCATAAGAGATTCACTATTGTTCCTATACCTGTAATATTATGTTTGTTTTATTTACTGGATGTTTCCATTTCGGGAAGGAAAACAACTTCGCTTATTTAAAAGTTGAATATTTGTAATTTCTTGCTCCTAAAATTTTTATAATCTAACAGAACTTGTTCTTTCTTCATGAATTTACAGTTTTTAAATGAAGACAACCAAGTATAAAACTGCGGGAAGAATAAGCTTTATTAATCAAATGATATCTCGATTTTTCTAAATAAGATTGTTTAATTTGTATCACTAAACATGGAGCTGTGTCCTAGCAAATTTGTCTGTAAAGATTCATGTTGTGATTAGATTACTCCATCCTGTGTACAAACCAGACTGAGACTTAGTCTAAGTCTTCTTAAGTTCCTCTACTTTACCATTGTGGTTGTACTTTAAAAAAAAAATACTATATTATTTCATGTCTTAAAAAAAGTGTTTTAATGTGATCATCAGAACATGCAAATAATTAGACACAAAATAATGTGAAAATATGACAACTTAAAGGGATTCTTAATGTCACAAGTGTTTTACTTTGATGGGGTGCCTTTGATTTAACTTGCGACAATTTTAAAAGGATACTTTTTGTTTATAATAATCCTTGATGAGCTTGGAAATAAAATTTCTGCTTAATTCATCATTTAAAAAATATGAAATTTGAAGTGTATCTGGGTCCATGGATTTCAGATAAAAAGATGTAAATTTGCGTACCTTTTTGTGGCCTATAGTAGGAAGAATTCTTAAGTTATTGAAATGGAGCCTCGAGTGCATGGTCGAGAAAGAACACTTGATATGTTTTTGGTGCAAAAAGTGCTTTTATTATAGCATGGCGACAGGACCCATGAGCAGAAAGGGCTAAACTTTTGCTCTGTGAAGCTGGTTGTTATATGCTTGGTGTCTGAGGGAGAGGGGACACACAAGGAGTGTTAAATCACAAATGTTTTCTTTGAATTTCTACTCATAAACTACTTTTACTAGATTTCTATGAAGCTTATCATTCAGCTCAATTTTAACTATCAGTGAGATGTACAGGCAGTCATGAGACCCTCCAAGAATGTAGCAACCAGCACGTATTTGATTCTTATTGGAGCTATGTAGACTACAGATCAGCCTTCTGGGCTAAAGGTGAACATTCTTCTGCTCCCATCCCTCTTCAGTTATGTTATATGTAGGAATGAACAATTCACAAACTTTGTATATAATCCAGTTGCTTACAGGCCATCTGAACACTGAAGTGAATTAAATGGATAATTTATTCCCAAATCCGACTTTTGGGCCTCACTTTCATAACACTTTTCCCTGTTTTTATCTGATATAGATCATGAACTTTCTAACCCATTTACAAATAAAAAGAGAAGAAGCAAAATCCCCAAAGGTTGTTACTATATCCATCTTTGTATTTAATTTAGCACATCTTCTGAAGATAATTACACAAATAGCTAAAATATTATGTTGAGGGGAACAACACTCTCATCAGATTATAATTATGATGCATTGCTTTTCTGAGTATGATAAGAAATATTTAATTATTACCTTTACAGCTGTCTCTCCAGATAAGGTAGCTAAATATCAACTGAGAGACTAATTTATCCCTTTATAAATATAAAGAGCAATATTTAATGCACTGACATATTGACCAAAATGTAAAGATCTAGGTGATCTTAGAAATGCTCAAAGAAATGCTTAGAAATGCTCAAAGAAATGCTTAGCATAACAGAACATTTTAAGTTGTTGAAATAGCACAAACACTAGTAAGCAACATTAACTTGTTATTAATTTTAAGTCATTCTTGAGCACAACCAAAATCATAGTCATAGAGACTTGCCACATTTTCCAGACAGGAAATCATTTTGCATTCCATGATCAACAAATGATTATGGAATATGATAGAATTCACATAAAACTTTTATCTGGAGATACACATGACTTCCATATGTGAATGGAGGAATGCTTCCCAGTTCCAAGCAACAGGACAGGCATGGGTAATTTAGAGATTCTGATATCATGAGACCCTTTAATACTGAAATCCATTAGCTAACATCATAGTCTCTTAATGGCATTTTTAATTTCTTTGTTCCTTAGAGTATACATAGCTGGATTTAGGAGAGGTGTGATCACTGCATAAAAGACAGCAAGAAACTTGTCCACCCAGGGGATGCTGAGTGGCCACAGGTAGATAAAGATGCAAGGCCCAAAGAATAACACTACCACTGTGATGTGGGCAGTGCAGGTAGAGAGAGCCTTGGATGCCCCATCCTTAGAATGAAGGCAGATGGTAAACAGAATATAAGAGTAAGAGATTAGCAACACAATGAAGCAGATGGTTGCCAGTACCCCATTGTCAGCATTTATCCACATTTCTAGAATAGAGGTCTCTGTGCAGGCTAGCTTGATCACCAATGGAATATCATAGATAAAGCTATCCAGTTCCCTCGGTCCACAGAAGGGCAGTTTTATAATCATAGCTAGCTGGCTTATTGAATGCACAAATCCAGCGATCCATGATGTCATCACTAACCCAATGCACATTTGCCCATTCGTGGTGCTGGAGTAATGAAGTGGCTTACAGATGGCTACATAATGGTCATAGGCCATTGACACAAGGAGCACCATCTCACCCCCTCCAAAGAAATGTCCAAAGAAAATCTGACACATGCAGCCTTCAAAGGAGATTGTCTTGTTTTCCTTGAGAAAGTCTGTGATCATTTTAGGGGTAGTGACTGAGGAAAGGCAGAAGTCAATGAATGAAAGATTGGCTAACAGGAAATACGTGGGGAAGTGGAGATGAAAGTCAACAATAATTAGGAGCATAATGAAGATGTTACCTAAAATAGTGATCAAATAAAGTGAAGAAAATATCACTAGTAGGAAGGCCTGGAGTTCCCATGAACTACAAAGGCCCAAAATTATAAATTCAGACACCACAGACTGGTTTATTTCTTCCATTTCGTCCAATTTGTTCTAAATTTATCTGAAGAAAAGACAAGAAATTAGATTTGCTGAATAAACAGTAAGTGAATCAAGAAGATTTCTTATACATTGCTGATGGAAGTGTATACTAATATAATCAGTCTAGAAAAATGTTGGCCTTATCTTGTAAAGCTCAATGTTCACGAATTCTGTGGTTCATCAATTTCATTCCCATTTCCATAATCCAAGATAAACTCTTACGTATGGACATAAAGAGAAGTGCAATAATCCCCATAAGTAAGACAATTGAATATTAGTCAGAGCCATAATAAATTATAATTATAAAATGATATAGATGTATCTTAGACATAATAGTGAACGTAAAGTCCAAAATGGATCCACTTAGCACAATTTTTACAAAATGAAAAGCAATAGAAAAATAACAGTATACATTGCAGGAACTCATACACGTGGTTAAAACTATGTACAGAAAGAGAAGTTGTAAGATGTAAATAACCTCAAGTAAAGGGAGATGAAAAGTCAGCATAAAGATGAGCACATAAGCAGATGTATGTTATTAACAATTCTTTAGATCTTGTATTATATTTTTAGATCATGTTTTCATCAGTATAATTTTACCATTAAACAAGCAAGTAAACACAAAATGTGCTGCAAAAATTGTTAGGCTGTGTTATGAATCAAGAATTATGGTCAATTTGGGGTGTGTGGCTCACTCAGTCAGTAGAGTATGCAACTCTTGATCTTGGAATTGTAAGTTCAAGCCTCACAGTGGGTATAGAAATTACTTTAAAGTAAAATCTTTTTTTTTTTTTTTAAGAATTATATTCACTTCGTGATGCCTGGGTGGCTCAGTGGGTTAAAGCCTCTGCCTTTGGCTCAGGTCATGATCCCAGAGTCCTGAGATCCAGCCCTGCATCAGGCTCTCTGCTCAGCAGGGAGCCTGCTTCCTCCTCTCTCTCTGCATACTTGAGATCTCTGTCTGTCAAATAAAAAAAAAAAAAGAATTATGATCACTTCAATGCTGTAGACCTAGGTAAAGTAATATTTTTAAAATGACATTTTATTGTGTCAGGTCTGTATGTTAGAAAAATTGTTTCTATTTATAAATTTGAAAAACTGAAACAATGTTTAACACATTATTGAAGGGCAATTTTTTTAATGAACAAATGGATGAATCAATCAGTTTTTAAAATGAGATATTCATACTATCTTTGCCAAAATGATAAAACTTACTCACTAATGAACATAGTTAACTGAGTAAAAAGCAGATAAACTATCAAAAAGAAAATAGTTAAAAATTATTAAAGAATAAATGTTCCAGGGGTAAAGAAAGGATAAATCATGAGAACAGGAAGAAATTGTTCTCTATTCATGAAATTCAAAGCTTACCCAACCTTTGAGAAATTACTTACAGCCTGAAGTATACCTCAGCCATAGTGAAACCTGAAGTTTAGCTTGAATATCAAACTCTAAAATGTGTTTGAAAGCCATTCTGCCAGACTTGGTATAGAACCATCGCATATACAATGTGGTGTTAGGTTTCCAATTCCAGACAAGATGGCTTCTGAGAAACTAAAATCTGGAAATCTCTACATGAACTGAAATGATCCAAAGTCTGTAATTAACTCTGGGAGAGAGACTATGCATCAAGCTAAAAGAGGAAAATATTTTTTTGTGTGTTACAAATGAGAGTTTCAGAGTTAGGCAAATTCCTTCATTTCCCACATATCCATTGGAAGCCATTTCCTTCAATCTTATTTGCTTCAGCCTGAGAATTCATGATTTTTGAAAGATGTTCCAGGAATCTTTGGCAGAAGACTTTCTTTGCAATAGCAGAGTAAATGGCAAATACAAATTAACGAGATTTTTTATCAAATAAGTTAGAGAAACTTTAAGTTTGCCTTTAAATGTCATTTTTACCATTTAAATTAATTACTTCAAAAATCTAACAATCCTATCAGGCTGGAAAATAGATTCATATTCTCTATCTCTCTCTCTTTTTGTTTTTCTCTCTTCTTCCTAGTTTCATTTTTCCTTCTATTTTTGCCGTCTGCTTCTGCCACCTTTTAAAAATGTGTTGATCAGAAGGACTTGCCGCAATGGTTCAGTCATTTCCAGCAACCACTATTAATACTTGATGACTGGTGTTCATAGTTCTCTATCAAAGTTAGAAAACAGCTCTACAGTATTTTTTTTCCTTTTTTACATAACTCAGTGCTATTATAAACATTTTTTAAAAAGATTTTTATTCATTTATTTGAGAGAGAGAGCGAGTTAGAGAGCATGAGACGGGAGAAAGTCAGAGGGAGAAGCAGACTCCCCGTGGAGCTAGGAGCCCAATGCAAGACATGATCCTGGGACTCCGGGATCATGACCTGAGCCGAAGGTAGTCGCTTAACCGACTGAGCCACCCGGGAACCTGATAAGCATTTTTAACCATTGTTTCATAACCATGACAACAATCATACTCATTTTACTACGGAAAAGCTGAGTTAAAAGGTAAATGCCCAAAGTAACATAGTTAATAGAGTCTATTTGGAGTTAGCTTCTGGAAAGAATGTTGGTTTAGAGAAACGTTAGTTTAGTTGAGAAGAAATAGGATTTCTATGAATCAAGAAAAATAATAAAACTATAAGATTACATGTTCTATGAAGAGATCATTGATATAAGAAATATAAATGGTCAATAGCTATTTGAAAAGTATGCTCTGTATCTGTAATAATTCTGCTAATGCTCTTGGCACTAACTGCTTCAAGTTTCCTCTAATTTGTCTGTTACCCTCACCTCTGTCTATAATGAACATGTTGTTAATATTGTTTAAATCCACAAAGGTGATCAGACACCAGGGATGAAAATGCCTAGAAAGTACTAGATGTAGGAGGGCCTTTAAATTTCTTCTAAAACAGTCAAGCAGAACATATTGAATTTATTTTTACTGTGTACTCTAATCACTTTTGGACACTGTGGATGAAAATGAAATAGTTTCTAGGTGCTGCAGGTTATAACAAAGAAATAAAAGCTTATGCATATTTTCTCACCTAATATTTGCTTTAAAAGTTGTTAATATTGGGGCACCTGGGTGGCTCAGAGGGTTAAAGCCTCTGCCTTCGGCTCAGTTGAATCCTGGGATTGAGCCCCACATCGGGCTCTCTCCTCAGCAGGGATCCTGCTTCCCCCTCTCTCCCTCTGCCTGCCTCTCTGCCTACTTGTAATCTCTGTCTGTCAAATAAATAAATAAAATCTTAAAAAAAGTTGTTAATATTATTTTAGTTGAATTATGAAAGATAAAACATTACTGCTAAATTAAGTATATTAATAGCCATATTAATAATACAATTTATTTTCAAACATGTCCTAAGTGGGAGAGTTAAATCTCCAGATTCCAAGATTGCAATTGTAAAATCAAATGACTTAAAGCAGAACTCACCAAAGAGAATCACTAACTTGGGGGGGGGGGGGCAGCTGGGTGGCTCAGTGGGTTAAAGCTTCTGCCTTCGGCTCAGGTCATGATCCCAGGGTCCTGGGATTGAGCCCCTCATCCGGCTCTCTGCTCAGCAGGGAGCCTGCTTCCCTCTCTCTCTTTCTTCCTGCTGCTCTGCCTACTTGTGATCTCTCTCTGTCAAATTAATAAATAAAATCTTTAAAAAATATATCCTTCATTTAATGGTAATGATTGCTTTTAGAAAAATAAAGAGAAATTAAGAATAAATTTATTTAAAATGTACCTCTTTTTTTGTTCAAAAGTAAAGGTAATTTTCAAGTTTCTTCATAATTTCTTGGAGTTTGGAAAGCAAATGTAGGAAAACAATGAGGTTCAAAGAAGAGATTGTCAGTCTTGACATTAACTATGTGGGTAATATCAGTGATGTGAATCCACTGATCAGCTTGGCTGAAGATTAGATAGATACAGGAAGGAAGGCAGTGTCTTGAGATATAGCCTAGAAACATCTCTACATTAAAGTATAGTTTGCTATGTTTAAGGAATAGAAACCACAGATAAATAAGTCAATCAACTATTTAGGTTGCATTGTGTGAGCATTATACAATCTGGAGAATATGAACATTTTAAAATATGGTAACTACACTAAAATAACTTCGAATATGGAGTGGAGCAGCGTCATAATATACCTGCACCTCAACCCCACATAAGCTTGTCAAGAATGAGTGCCTGTGATACAGGGTATCTCGGGATGATCTTCCGTTATTCATTTCCTTTTCTCCTAATGGTTAAAGAATTTTTACTAAATAGACATTTCACTAGTTCTCAGTAATGGGAGACTCTACACAGGTTTCAAGCATTTACCAAGTATAGACTTCATAGTCACTATCCCCGTATCTGGAACATTCTACATAAGTATTCTAGGGAGTGAATGAATCTTGTGTTTCAGCTCCACCAAGTAAGAGAAGACAACAGTAGAGAAGGTTATGTGTTCAACTGAGAGAGGTTTTAATATTATGATTCTTTGAGGCAGAAGGGAGTAGTTACCTCATTAAATCTTGCTCATCCCTAAGTAAAACTAAAAGAGTAGAAAGTCTCAGAGACTTTCACCTTGGAAGACGAGCACTTATGTAGCAAAGGGCCCTTGGATATATCATCTACCTGAAGTGGGTCCAATCAGGCAGATGGAAGTGATTTAAAAGGACTGGGCAAAATGGAATTTGATAGAGAATAAAAGCAATCTCTTGGTCATATTAATAAATCCACTTAACAGGGATTTTAATCAACCACCACAGATGTCTCAAAATACTTTTATTGGAATTGAATGATCACTATGCTCATCCTAGACATGAGAAAGATACTTTGGGGACAATATTATAATAGTACATCATAATCCTGAGACAGCTGGCTGGAGATGTACTGAAATGTTTCCTGGCCAATAGACCAGGCACACTGGAGGAGAGTGATGATGAAAACTTGAATAACTGCCTGATAGGAGCAAGCCAAGTAACCCAAAACAGCATAAGCTCAGGTATGAGACATATACACACAACTCAAAAAAAAAAAAAAGAAGAAGAAGAACGAAAGAAAGAAAAAGAAAAAAAAAAAAAAACTAGAAACTTGAACAATGCCCGTTGAATTTATATTATTCATTAATGTTAAAGGTGGAGGAAGGAGGTGAAGTTTAAGTACATATGTAAATGAATTGTTGCCAACTTAAAAAGGCATCCACATGTATATATCATAGGGGATATTGGGAAAAAGATGAAGACATCCATGGCTGATGTCCAGATTTCTAACATAATCCAGAATGCTGGATTATGTTAGAAAGGGCTATGCTAAGACCACTGGCTCAAAAAGAATGATAATTTGGAGTTAAGTAATTACTGCACAAAAGGGACTTACACAAATAGGAATTTTCTCGAATGCTAGCCTAGATCTTCTCCCAGACTGACAGTATAAAGAGGAATAGGCTAGTGGCACTGGGCTCATAATTCTGTTTCTGCTGACCACTGGAATTCAGATGGGCTTTTATGAAGTAACATGGAGGCGATTAAAAACTTTTTCTTTTATTTGGCTTTATCGTCTTTTATATCAACTGCTTGTTTGAAAGAAAACTAGAAAATACTAAGGCAACCTAAACTGTGTCTAAGTTGTTTTTCTCACCAAAGTTTGAAAAAGACCATCTTTTGTTTGTTTTTGGTTTTTGTTCTCAACTAGTTTGGATAGCCAACTAGATTAAGAATTTCAATGGCTTTAAAATCATATGTTTCTCCAGCTTCTGGGCAATGGGGCTCCTGTTCAATCACAATGAGAACAAAATACTGAAAACCCCAGCCTGGCTAATTTAATTAATGAGGCCAAGATTTCTATGAGCTAAGAATTGCTGTGCAAGGGTAATGAGGAGGAAAGAATTAAGTTGCATAGTTATGGATGGGCTCCACTTCCCACATTTTTAACAGTACTTTTTTGATGATCTCTTTGTAGGCCCTCAAGAGATGACACTTTCTGTATTGGTAGGGATTATCTTATTCTAACTTCTACTTCTAGAAGACTGGGACATATAAGGTTTAAAGTTATGATTTCTGTAACCTGCTATTTTCAAAGCAAAGTTCTCTTTGGTGGAATTTCACTGTTTGGTGCCTATCATTTTCTTGCCATCATCTTCTAGCAATCTACCCAAGGAAGACAGTGAGTTAAGGACTATGTCTTAGAAGAACTGCCAGATGTAAATGCATATAACACAGATCCCTTATCTTAAAGAATGTACTATTAGAGTAATAAATAAAACATTGAGCAACAGAAGGTAGTATATTAATTAGGGCTACATTTTTCAAAGGATTAAAGGATCAACAGGGGTAGCACAGATTGGTTAAAGTACTATGGAATATACCAAATTTGGCTGAATGATAGGTAGATTCTCCAAAGATATAGGGATAAGGAATGTAATTTCAAAGAGTGGGAACCTTAGTATAGTACATGAAAGAAAATAGTGAATCATGTAAACCAGAGCCTGGGCTTTGAAGACAGGCAACTGTAGTCTGAAATTTGGCTCTATCTTTTATAAATTATAGAAACTTAGTCAAGTTACAAAATCATAGCCTCATATTTTTGTATCTAAAATGGGATTCTTGTATTAGCTTAATATTTATGTGTGTGTGCGTGTGTTTCTAGACAGTATCCAACCAAAGTAGTTCAGGTAAACAAAGAAGTGCACAAAATGTAAAATGTGATCATAGTGTACCAGATTTAGTTTATACATCACAGCAGATATTCAAATTTGCCTTCCTTGCTTTCTTTCTAGCTGAATTATCCATAACAATGATTGTCTTTGCCTCTACCATACAACCAAGGGCCCACTATTGTTGCTTGTGTGGATCCTTTTTGTCTTTCTCAGACATGTTAAGACATTGTTTTGTCTCCTTCCAACATGTCACCTTTGGCTTCTCACCTCTGGACCTGTTTTAGTTTGAGATTCCTTCTCCTAAAGAGGAGCTTGAATAAAAAACTTGTAGGTAGCTAGTTTATGTGAGAAGGGGATCTCTGGAGTTAGGAATGACAAAATAAAGGAGATGTGACTGGAAAGGAGGAAAATCCAACATAAATGTACTTTTCTGAGGTCATTGAGGAGATCAAATGTTATGTCATGTGCCCACAATGTTCAAGGCACTTGTCCTAGCATTGAGAATATAGGTTGACTAAACTATAGACAAGAACTTAGAGTTTTGAGGGAAAATCAGATATCAAACAAATACTTATATAAAGAAATAACTGAAGTTTGCAGAGAATCTCTGTGGAAGAAAAGGTATACAGTGCTGTGAGAGAGTGAAAGAGGAAATAATGTTTTTATTACTTAAATTTTTTAATATGAGTAGAGTTGACACACGATGTCACATTAGTTTCATATGTACAACATAGTGATTCAATTTCTCTTTATATTATGCTATTCTTGCCACAAGTGTAACTACCATCTGTCACAACACGACATTATTCTAGGACCAATGACTATATTTCCTATGCGATGCCTTTTATTCCTGTGTCATTCATTCCATAACTGGAAATTTGTATCTCACACTCCCATTCACCATTTTGCCCCCCACCCTCTAGTAACTATGAGTTTGTTCTCTGTACTTATAGGTTTATTCTTCTTTTAGTTTGCTTTGTTTTTCAGATGTCATGTATAAGTGAAATCATATGGTATTTGATTTTCTCAGATTTATTTCACTTTGCATAATACCTTCAAGGTCCATCAAACATGTCACAAATGGCAAGAACTCATTCTTTTTTATAGCTGAGTAATATTCCATGTTGTATATATCACATCTTCTTATTCATTTGTCTATTGATAGACATTTAGGTTGCTTCCATACCTTGGCTATTATAAAATAATGCTGTGATAAATTTAGGAGTGCATATATCTTTCGAATAGGTGTTTTCATTTAGGGAGGTAAATACCCAGCAGTGGAATTATTGAATCATAGGGTATTTCCTATTTTTAATTTTTTGAGGAATCTTCACAGTGGCTGTACCAGTTTACATTCTTACCAACAGTATACAAGTGTTCCTTTTTCTCTACATCCTTGCCAACATTTGGCATTTCTTATCTTTTTTAACTATTCTACCAAGTATGAGGTAATCATGGTTTTGATTTGCATTACCCTGATGATTAGTGATGTTGAGTGTCTTTTCCTGTGTCTTTTGGCCATCTGTATACTTTCTTTAGAATAATGTCTATTCAGGTCTTCTGCCTATTTTTTTTAAATGAGTTTTTTGGTGTTGTATGAGTTATTTGTATATTTTGAATATTAAGCCCCTATTGGATATATCATTTTCAAATATCTTCTCCTATTCAGTAGGTTGTCTTTTTGTTTTGTTGATGGTTTCCTTTCCTGTGCAAAAGCTTTTTATTTTGGTGTAATCCTAGTACTTTTGCTTTTGTTTTCTTTGCCTGAGGAGATGTATCTAGGAAAATGTTGCTATAGCTGATGTCAGAGAAATTGTTGCCTGTGTTCTAGGATTTTTATGGTTTCAGGTCTCACATTTAAGTCTTTAATCCATGTTGAATTTATTTTTTGTGTAGGGTGTAAAAAATGGTCCCCAGACTTATTTTTTGCATGTAGCTGTCTAGTTTTCCCAGCACAATTTATTGAAGAGACTGTTTTTTCTCCACTGTATATTCTTGCCTCTTTTGTCATAGATTAATTGGTCATGTGACTATGCATTTGTTCTGGGCTTTTGGTTCTGTTTCACTGATCAATGTGTCTTTTTTTGTGGCTATACCATACTGTTTTGATTACTCCAGCCTTGTAGTATATTTTGAAATCTGGGATTATGATACCTCAGCTTTGTTCTTCTTTCTCAGGACTGCTTAACTGTTCAGGATCTTCTGTGCTCTGTAAAATTTTTATATTAATTGTCCTAGTTTTGTGAATAATGCTGGTGGTATTTTGATTGAAATTGCATTATATCTGTAGATTGACTTGGTTGTCAATTAATTAATATTAAAGAATTAATATTAAAATATTAATTCTTAATCCCTGAGCATGGAATATCTTTCCATTTTTTGTGTCATCTTCAGTTTCTTTCTTAAGTTTTATAGTTTTTGGAGTATAGGTCTTTCATCTCTTTGGTTAAGTTTATTCCTAGGTAATTTATTCTTTTTGAGGTAATTGTAAATGGTCTGGTTTTAAAATTTCTCTTTCTGCTAGTTCATTATTGATGTATAGAAACACTACTGGTTTCTGGGTACAAATTTTGTATCCTGCCATTTTACTGAATTCATTTATAACTAGATGTGTTTTTTTATGGAATCTTTAGGATTTTATATGTATAGTATCATGTCTTCTGCAAATAGTGACAGTTTACTTCTTCTTTACCCATATGGATGCTTATTTCTTTTTCTTGTCTGCTTGCTGTGGCTAGGACTTTCAGTACTACATTGAAAGAGAGTGGTGAAAGTGGATCTTTCGCTGATCTTAGAGGAAAAGCTCTCCATATTTTACCACTGAGTATGATATTAGCTGTGAGTTTTTCATATATGGCCTTTATTATGTTGAGGTATGTTTCCTTTAACTCCATTTTGTTGAGAGTTTTTTTTTTTTTTTTATCAAGAATGGATGTTGAATTCTGTCAAATGCTTTTTTTTGCATCTATTGAGGTAGTCATATGAATTTTATCCTTTTTGTTGTTGATGTGGCTTATGATATAGATTGATATATGAATATCAAACCATCCTTGTATCCCTAGAGTACATCCCACTTGGTGGTGGTGAATGACCTTTTCAATGTATTATTATATGTAATTTGCTAAAATTTTGTTGAAGTTTTTTCCATCTGTGTTCATCAGGGATACTTGCCTATAGTTTTCTTTTTTTTATGGTGTCTTTTTCTGGATTTGGTATCAAAGTAATTCTGGCCTCAAATATATTTGGAAGCTTTCCTTCCATTACTGTTTTGTGGAATAGTTTGTGGAGAATAAGTATTAACATTTCTTAAATCTTTGGTAGTATTCACCTGTGAATCCATATATTCCTGGAATTTTATTTTCTGGCAGGTTTTTTTTTTCTGATTTAATATCATTACTTATAGTTGATCTGTGTTGTACTGTTTATCCTAGTTTTGTGAATAATGCTTGTGGCTGTTCAGATTTTCTATTTCTTCCTGGTTCAGTTTTGGAAGATTGTGTGCTTCTAGGAATTTATCCACTTCTAGATTGTCTAGTTTGTTGTTATATTAATTTTATAATCCTTTGTATTTATGTGATGGCTATTGTTACTTTACTGGCATATCTGATTTCATTTATTTGGGACCTTTTCTTTTGATGAGTTTGGTTAATAACTTATCAGTTTTGTTCATCTTTCCAAAGAAAAAGATCTTGGTTTCACTAATTCTCTTTCTGGGTTTTGTTTTTGTTTTGGTTTGTGTGTGTGTGTGTCTGTGTCATTTACTTCAGCTCTCATCTTTGTTTTCTTCCTTCTACATACCATGGACTTTGTTCTTATTTTTCTAGTTTCTTTAGGTAAAAGATGAAATAATTTGAATTTGTAATTCAGAGAAGCCTACATAACAAGTGAGATCTAAAATATTCCTGAGGCACATAAAGATAGAAAACAACTGTAATTTTAGAGTAATAGTAACTAATATACATAGTCTTTGGGTGTTCACATGTGATTTATCATATAAACTTATTTTACTTCTATTTTTTGGCTGAATGTAAATAGTTTGTTCAAAATCACAAAACTGTTAAGTTGTAGACCTAGATTTCAAACTGAGGCAGCCTGACTGAGAGAACCTGTGCTCCTAGACACTATACTGTGAAGAATGAAGAAAAAAAAAAATAGAAAATACCAGTGGAACAAAGAATATTATGTGGGATCATGTTATGAGAGCCATTGATAGTTTCTTATTGGTGTTCGTTCTGCTCAATACACAATTGTAGTGAAAACTGAAAAATTCTGTTTGAGGATACCTATAACAGATCCATTCAAAGCCAAGTCTTCATACATCTACAAGGTGTTTACATGACCTCATCCCTGTTTATTCCTTTGATTGATTACCTACTACTCTTGCCCCTCATTTATTCTACCTACCTTAAATGCCTTACCCTTCCTAGAACATGTCAATCATGCTTTATATTTTAACCTTATGGCTTTTGCAGTAGTTGCCCTTCTTATTGACACATAATTCCCCTAGTTGTCCTTATGTATAATCAATTTCTTTAAGTCTTTGTTAAAATATTACCTGAGGGTCTTGAGAGGGCCAGGGGTGGGAGGATGGGGCAACAAGGTGGTGGGTATTAGGGAGGGCACGTATTGCATGGAGCACTGTGTGTGGTGCAAAATAATCAATACTGCTGTTATGCTGAAAAGAAATTTAAAAAAAAGTAATAAAAAAACACAAAAAACAAACAAATAAACAAAAAACCAAAACACAACTGACAGAATGGAAGAAGATATTTGCAAAAGACATATCAGAAAAAGGGCTAGTATTCAAAATCTATAAAGAGCTTGGCAACTCAACACGCAAAGAACAAATAATCCAATCAAGAAATGGGCAGAGGACATGAACAGACATTTCTGCAAAGAAGACATCCAGATGGCCAACAGACACATGAAAAAGTGCTCCACATCACTCGGCATCAGGAAAATACAAATCAAAACCACAATGATATACCACCTTACACCAGTCAGAATGGCTAAAATGAACAAGTCAGGAAATGACAGATTCTGGTGAGGATGCGGAGAAAGGGGAACCCTCCTACACTGTTGGTGGGAATGCAAGCTGGTGCAGCCACTCTGGAAAATAGCATTCAAGTTCCTCAAAAAGTTGTAAATTGAGCTACCCTATGACCCAGCAATTGCACTACTGGGTATTTACCCTAGAGGTACAAATGTAATGACCCAAAGGGGCATATGCACCAGAATGTTTATAGCAGTAATGTCCACAATAGCCAAACATTCAAAGAACCTAGGTGTCCATCAACAGATGAATAGATATAGAAGATGTGGAATATATATACAGTGGAATACTATGCAACCATGAAAAGAAATGAAATCTTGCCCTTTGCAATGATGTGGATGGAACTAGAGGGTATTTTGCTGAGCGAAAAAGTCAGGCAGAGAAAGGCAATTATCATATGATCTCCCTGATATGAGGAATTTAGAGGCAAAGTGAAGTGTTTGGGTAATAGGGAAGGAAAAAAGGAAACGAGATGGGATTGGAAGGGAGACAAACCAAAAGAGACTCTTAATCTCACAAAACAAACTAAGGTTTGCTCAGGGGAGGAGGGGAGGGAGAGTGTGGTTGGGTTATGGACTATGGGGAGAGTATGTGCTATGGTGAGTGCTGTGAAGTGTGTAAGCCTGAGGATTCACAGACTTGTACCCCTGGGGCTAATAATACATTATATGTTAATTAGGAAAAAAAAAAAAAACAAAACAGAAGGAACTACTGAATATCTATTTAAAGATTCTAGTGCCCAAAATGCCTTCCTTGACTCAAACATAAGTGGCTGCCCTGCCTATTCACATTCTAGCAGAAGTCTGGAGTTTAATTGTCCCAGAGAGCTCTGAACAGGATACAAGGCAGGCACATACCGACCTGAAACCTAACCCGAGCCCTAATCCTAGAATTGAGGTGGGAAGAGATGTGGTATATATTTGCAGTGGAATTTACTTGGCATATAAAATGAAATTCTGCTATTTGAAATGACATGGATAGAGCTAGAGTGTATTATGCTAAGCAAAATTAGTCACTCACAAAAAGAAAATACCATATGATTTCACTCATATGTGGCAGTTAAGAAATGTAAAAGATAAGCACAGGGGAAAAATGAGAGATGCAAACTGAGAAACAGACTCCTTTAACTGTAGGGAACAAAGAAATGGTTACTAGCAGGGAAGTGGGGGGGTGAGTTAAATTGGTGATGGGTATTAAGGAGTATATTTGTTGTGATGAGCACTGGGTGATATACAGAAGTGTTGAATCACCTAACAAATTAAAATAAAAACTTAAATATGTGTGTGTGTTTGTGTGTGTGTAACTACAGAATTAATTTTGATATATGTAAAGGGTGAGTGTGTGTGTGTGAAAAGCTATAAATTACAAAAATATAAAATGAAAGAAATACTTTATTGAATCACAAAGTTTTCACTCTAAGTTTCAGAGCAACCATGTACTTCCTCAAACTCTCCCCTAAACAAGCATCCTTCCCCAGAGGGGACCTCTCAATGATCTTTCACTTAACAGCTTGTAAGGTTTGGGAGAGTCATTAAGCCTCTTTTTGCCTGTTTCTCCTCTGTAAATGGATCTATATGTTATCATGATTGCATGAGATGGTGCCTGTGAAGTGTGTTGTAGTACACAAGCAAGGGAATAAATATTGACTCTTTTAAGCTCTCAGATTGAGATGGTTATGGACTCTAGACATCAGGGCACAAAATGGCTCATGGATCATGTTTTGTGATCTAGATCTGAGATGATTTAGACATAGATCATGCTTTGTGATCTCGGTGTGAAAAAAAAATGAATAAATCTCAGAAAGGGAGAAAACGAGACAGCGAGGGGCAGGGCCAGTAAGGAATAAGAGAAAAAGAAAGAAATGGGAGAATTTATTAATAGCCTTTCACATCTAATTTACTTAAAATCAAAAGTAAAAACAAACACAAAAGCGAGATTTAAAAAAATTCTCTAAGGACACATGGTGATATGTACAGTCATCGTCATTGATGGGAACAGGAACAGAAGGACACACTGCAAGACCGGTAGTTGTTACCTCCGAGAGTGCATGAGACTGCAAGAGCACAGATGAAGGGGCCTTCGCTATTTGCTCCAGATACACCTATTTTTAATAGTTGAAATCTTATTAAGTTAGATTCCATTCACATATTATTATTTCCTTGGTAAATGAATGACTTGAAAACTATCCTTTCATTATCTCTCCAGCACTTAGAGAGATGCCTCTAATATGCTTTACACTCAAACTGTTGATGTTCAGGACCAGCTTAAGGAAGGAATGTGAAGGCTGAGACCTAACATCCCTCTGAAATCCAAGGAAGCGAGTTCAAGTAGGCCCTTAAATCATGACCATAGTTGCAACACGCCAACGATGAGCTACTTGCTACCTGCCTACCTACATAACTCAACTAGATTCTGGTGGGACTGGAACTGACATCTTAGTTCACTTTATGACAAGGTAGATAGACAGCTAAAGAACGAAAGTTATAGCCTCCTCATAAACAAAGTAATTAAACATTTTGATCCTCCTTCTCTTACACTTTTACTTGTATTTAACTGGACTACCTTGGATCTAGCTTTGAAAGGCATAGGTTATTGCACGATGCCCTCAAAACCCAAATTTTCCTCAGGGAAAACTGGAAGCTAAGGATCCCCAAGAGCATGACAGGGAAAGCCTTTGCAAACACTTGGCTCTATTTAAGCCACTGAGATAGATAGCCTGCAAGCTCAGGGGTTACTCCTTACAGTGTAAACTTGGCACACCGAGGAGGACACAGTCCTCCAATACTGCTCATGGCAGAAGCTTAATTGGACTTCATTTCACGTAAGGTAGATTCTAGAGTAAGCCCTCTCAGTAAGCAAGGAAGGAACCGGTTTCAGGGGTGATCTGTGTAAGGTAAGTACCTCCTGGACAACTAATATTTGACTCACACATTTAATGTCTTCCCCTGTTTTGAGACTTATTTCTTTCTCTTCCCCTGAAGCATTTTTTTTTTCATACCTATCTATAGAGTTTAGAGTTCTGAATGTGTTATTCAGCGAATGTCTTAGGGGAAAAATTATGGGTTTTCTCTCCCAACGAATCCTTGGGACTTCTAAATTCCTAACAGCATTTCAAACACTAACAAAAGCACTGCCTATCTACATTCTTAGATGCTCCCAGAATTCCAGGTTGGGGATGATTTGTTCTCAAAAACCTTCCTACTTATCCTGACATTTTCTAATTCCTTTTGGATTTTACTCATTTTGCCTTTCCTCAAGGTACCAAATGGAGAAATGCTTCAGGAAAAAATTAATAGGTCAAAGTGCCTAAAATTTAAAATCAATGAAAATGCTTCTGATTGTTTTTAATGTGAACCTGTATATATCATTCTTATCATTATTAGCCACTTACAGTTACTCATGTCTCTGTTACCTTTTCATTGAACGAAATGTATTAGTATAGAAATCTTATTAGTTGTATAAAATATTTTTAAAATATCCATCTTATTTATTTTCTTAGTATTGTCAAAAGGTTTCCACAAGAAGCATTTATCTAGTCACAAAGATGTATCAGAAGCTTTGGAAACACACAGACCTCACTTCATTTTCTACCTTTATTACTTTTTATTTTACAATGTGGAAAATAGATAATTTGTACAACTGTATACATAATTTATGAGGTTCTGAGGTTCACATGAAATATACTTTACAAAAACTGGTACATATAATAAAATAAAATCATTAGAATCCGATCGTAAGATGAAAGTCATAAAGACATCACAACCTCATGTTGATTTTTGTTAATAGAATAGGTCATATATTTTCAAATAAAAAAAAAAAACTTGGAGAAAGAAAATGTCCAATAGGTAAAATGGAAAAAAAATAAATAAAAGGAGTATGCAGTTCAAAGTAAAGGATAGGTATATAATACTTAGAAATAGGGAAAACACTTAATCTCACAATAAGGAATTAAATTACATCAGGCTGCCTTTTCTCCTCATCACATGACAATAACATTCCATTGGAGAGATTTGGAAAAAACAGGAAATTCATATATTGCTGGTGGAAATGCAAAATGCTTTAAGCCTTATGGGAGGAATACAAACAGACAAATGAAAAGTAAAACAGATAAATGCTTTTAATGTGCTTTACACAGACCTGGTACATATTAAGAGCTATGTAGTCAACTCTATAATCTGAACATTATAGCCTGAAACAAAACAAAACAAAACAAGATACTAGAAAGATCCAGAAATGAAGAGAACAAAAGAATGGAAAAAGAGAAGGAAAGGAGAAAAAGACTTCATCTGCTGGCTTATAAAAATAGTAAATAAATATATTTCCACAGAGGTCAATTTAAACAGCATAAGTCAATAGTTTAGGTACATGAATTCCCATGAAAAACAGTCAGGAGTAAAAGTATCTTTCATATCTCCATCATTTCATCCAGTCACAGAAAAGAAATTTCTGTTACCAAGGAGAACCAAGGACCAGTACATGTATGTTCGTAAATAATGTTACTCAGGCCAAGAAATATGTAAGTTTGTGGAAATCTCCTTTCAAGGGGAAATTCCAAATGCAGGGAAATGCTGTATATTAGAAATGCGTACTCAGCATCCAGGGTCTCTTTTGGAACACAAATATCTTTTCTCAAGTCATTTGATCAACAGTTTTCCCCAGAGTTTCTGAATGTTTTGTTCAGTTCAGTACGCTAACACATATCCACTTAGCAATAGATTTGTTTCTGAGAAGCATGTTTTGTATCAGAAAGCTAGCATTCAGTTATTGCCCTGGAGGGATAGAAACTCTGATGTATTTTAAAGCTATGTATTCTCCCTGCAGAGGAGGTAGATTCAGGCTTGGAGAAATTATTTCTGTAATATATTACTATTGACATTTTTAATTAGCATATTCATTTTGGATTCCCATGACAACTATAATTCTGATGGGTAAGGTTTTTGAATTACCCTTCAATACTTAGCTCCCCATCTTATCTATAAGTCTGTGCCTCTCTGTAAATTCAAGACAAGTTTATTTTCAATTGTCAGCCAGTATAATGGTAAGATTTGAATTTTGCCCATGAGTAGGATGTGTCTGCTCTCAGTACCTGAGTGTTAATGAGATTCTTCTTTCCATTCTAGAAGTTCTTAGTTCATCTCTTTCTTTGAGCTCCATTAGAACACCATGTACAAAATGGAGGAAGCAAACCAGTCTGTGGCATCTGAGTTCATTTTTCGTGGACTTTGTGATTCAAGGGAGCTCCAGACCTTCCTCTTACTGCCTTTTTCTACACTCTACCTGATGACTGTTGTGGGCAACCTCTTTGTCATGCTCTTACTCATCACTGACCCTCATCTCCATTCCCCAATGTACTTCCTCTTAGCCAATCTCTCATTTGTGGACTTCTGCCTTTCCTCAGTAACTACCCCTAAACTGACCACAGACTTCCTAAAGGATAATAAAACCATCTCCTTTGGTGGCTGCATGACCCAGATCTTCGGTGTGCATTTTTTTGGAGGGGGCGAGATGGTGCTGTTGGTGACAATGGCTTATGATCGTTATGTGGCCATCTGCAAGCCACTCCATTACTCTAGCATCATGGACAGAAAGAAGTGCATCTGGCTAGTTTTGATATCATGGATCATTGGCTTTGTCCATGCCATGAGCCAACAAGTCATGATTTTAGATCTGCCCTTCTGTGGATCCAGAATAGTGGACAGTTTTTTCTGTGATACCCCTTTGGTGATCAAACTGGCCTGCATAGATACACATACTCTGAGAATGTTTATAAATGCTAACAGTGGGATCTTGGCGACAATTTGCTTCATTCTTTTAGTGATCTCCTACACCTATATCCTACTAACTGTCCGTCTTCACTCTAAGGACGGAGCGTCAAAAGCACTCTCTACCTGTACTTCTCACATCACCGTGGTGCTGCTATTCTTTGGTCCCTGCTTCTTAATCTATCTCTGGCCATTTAGCATCACTTGGATGGACAAGTTTCTTGCTGTGTTTTACACAGTAGTCACACCTCTCCTGAATCCAGCCATTTATACACTGAGAAATAAAGACATTAGGAATGCCATAAATAGACTGATAAATCAGCATATGAATTCACAGGATAATTTTTAGTTTTCTCATGTAATTGGAAAATGCATCCCAATTTGTCCACATTTTGACCTATAAACTAAACTGGAAATGGGACTTATTTGTATCTATATGCTTGAAGTATTCCCAGATGTATGGTTTGTATTTATTTCATTATAAAACTATGTTCAAAAATCCCACGCTTGGGATGCAGTCAATTAAGCATCTAACTCTTGATTTTTGGCTCAGGTCATGATTTCTGGGCCCTGGGGTCCAGCACTCCAATGGGGTTCATGCTTAGCATGGAGTCCACTTGAGGAATCTCTCTCTTCCTCCAGACGTTCCCCCCATTCTCTATCTCTCTACTAAATAAATAAATCTCTTTCAAAAATACAACACTTGGGACCCTTGGGTGGCTCAGTCACTAATCGTCTGCCTTCGGCTGAGGTCAGGATCCCGGGGTCCTGGCATTGAGTCCCGCATGGGGCTCCTGCTCAGCGGAGATTCTGTTCTGCCTCTCCCCCTACTTGCCTCTCCTACTGCTTGTGTGCATTCTCTCTCTCAAATAAATAATAAAATCTTTTAATAAAATTAAATTAAAATATTCCAACACATATTCTTACCACTTGGAGAGGATAATACTTGATAATCATAATTTGCATAAATATGCCTTTGTATTTATTCAAAGATTACCAGATGATAATAAGGATAACTATTAAAATAATCCTTACTACCATTATTTAACACTACCAACATTCCCAACACCATGCTAAACATTTTACCCATGTTAGATATTATTACAAAACTACTCTGGACTACTTATCATTATTCTCATTTCCAAAATTACATCATTTACTTATCCCAACTGTAAATTAGCTAGAGAAGATACTAAAGATATTTGAGTGGTCTACTTCTACTGAGAAATAAATCAATCAAGCTGTAATGATATTGTACTTGTACTCCACAGCATCACTCCCATAGTTCAAGTTCCAAGTCTCCATTGTTGATTGAAAATTGCAATTTCTAACTTTTTTTGTTGTTGTTGTTAGAAACACAGGGAAAAGCATTGACAATCCCTTGAAACATTACTTCCTTGGGTTAATAATGGATTTTTATGGTTATCATTTTACCTTACATTAAAGCAAAGAGAGCTGGGAGGATGGGGAAAGAGAATAATGTACTGTTTCAAGGCAAAAGAAATTTAGAGTGATGAGAAGAGAGCCAAAAAGAAACCATCAGTGAAAACAACACAATAATTTTATACCAAGATCTAAAAATCCTTCTAGAAATGAAAAAAAAAAAAATTGACTCAAAAGGGGAGACAAGAGGCAAAGGAATTGAACGGTTATGTATTCCTAAAAAGAAATACCATGGGACACTAAACACTCAATCTCATTAGTAATCAAGAAAATATAACTTAAGATCAGAATGAAACACCACCTTACCCCTATCAAATGAGTAAGAGAAAAAATCTGACAGCAAAAATTATTGTTGAGAATATGTACCGATGTGTATTAATGGAAACATTATGCCCTGCTTATGGGTGAAAATGAACTTAATTAAGCCTTGAAAAACAACTTGGTTTTGTCTTGTAAAACCAAACATGTGAATACACTGTATGTCTGTAACTGGCTGTTAACTGTTCCCCAGTGTCCGTATGCCTATTCTTCCTGTTACCAACAGAACAGCCCCAAGATTCATCTGGACACATGACCACCCAGCTACAGAGTAGATTTCTTAGTCTCTGCAGCTAGATGTGACTATAGGATTGAGTTCTGGCAATAGAATGTAAGAAAAAGTACTTTGTGTAACTTCAGACATCTCTTTAAAGACATCAACTCTATTTCCTCTTTTCCCTGTCCCAGTGGCTGGGACACCAAACATCAGGAGCAGATGCTCTGGAGTCAGTAACAAAAGCTCCAAGTGGAGAGGAGCAGAGCTAATGCTCCAACCAGGAGACAGATGGACTCCAGAAGGAGCCAACACAACTAAAATGGTATTGGTATGTTCTGGCTATCATCCTATCACTGTTCATTTGTATGCTTTTCTTCATAACTTACATACATTGTTTTGTATACTTCAAGTATTATATATTGCAATATTAATGAAAAAATAAAAGAAAGTCTTTCTCTTTGGCCTTCAAAAATCAGTAAGAACAAAAGCCCACATACCATACCTCTTTGTCCCCTGAAGGTTTCAAATAGGCCATGTTCTGGGCAATAGACCTAACCAATTTTGCTTTCCAGGGAAGCCGTCAACTGATAACCCACCAGAATGTATGCTATATTATACACAAATAGTAAAATATACAGAAGGAAAATGTGTGCATTTTGGTGTTATTGTTAGTAGGGTTAGACTGGGCAAGACCAGTAATGTCAGCATCTTATAATCTTCATAAATGAAATTGCTATTGTAATAGAGCATATATATAGCCCCAGATGATATATGCCATTTGCTGAATAAAATTAAATTGACACAACTTTACAATATCCCAATTTCTAGCTCATTCCTCTGAAAAGAAGGAGAAAAAGTCATGATTTCATGTGTCCTAACCCTATACCAATATCTAAAAAGATAATAATGCACATCAATCTCTATACCAATAAAATAAAGTGGTTAATGACATAACTAAACTAATAAAATATACAAATAATTATAGTTATAATTTTTAATTTCTGAGAATTTTTTTAAAAGAGAAGTAAAAACTGTATTAAGAGCTGTTGGCAGAAAGGAAGTTTGGATGTTTCCCCAAACCACATAACCGGAAATATTACTCAGATCTGTCTATAGGCATTCATGGGTACATATGGCTTTGGATATTTTTAAGATGAAATTATGTCAGCTGTACTCATTGATTAAAAAGTCTTTAGTTTCAGGAGCATACCATTTATTTAGAAGTGATTTGAAGGTTATATATAATGTCCTTTCATACCTCTTTATTAGAGGACTATAACAACATAACAACATAAATATAACATAAACACTGAATCTGGATTGAATTCCTGATAGACAACATAATCAGTAGTCTAACTGATAGATTACAAAATGAGGTCCTACTACCCATCTAATTTCTAAGCATACGCCTTTCATTTAACTCATTCAGCAATTCTACACAACTCACACTTCATAACTAGACTATATTCTTATTTTCTCTGACTCATTATATTCTTATTTTGTCTTTCACTATTTTTCTAGCTGTATGTATAGGGATGTGGCCAATATATTTACTATAAAAAAAACTTTGCCAGGTGCCTGGGTGGCTCAGTTGGTTGGGCAATTGCCTTTGGCTCAGGTCATGATCCCGGAGTCCTGGGATCGAGTTCCACATCAGGCTCTCTGTTCACCAGGGAGTCTGTTTCTCCCACTGACCTCTCTCCTCTCATACTCTCTCTCTCTTATTCTCTCTCTCTCTCTCTCTCAAATAAATAAATAAAATATATATTTTTTTAAATTATAAAAAAAAAAAACTTTGCCATTGTAGCTAATAGGGACTGGTGTTCTGCAGCTAATCCCTCCATAAAATAGATTCACCTTAATTAAGTAGCTTCAGGGTGTCCTTTAAACAGAAATTATTTCTTCACAAAAGTGATCCAAGTAACACCTACACAAATAGAAATCCAAGGAATCTTGCAGTGTAGCCCTAGGTAGGATACTCTGTTTGCTATTATTGTTCTGTGTGTGTTTATTCCATTACAAAAACATGTTCAAATGTCCAACACTTTGGACATAGTCAATTAAGCACCTGACTCTTGATTTTGACTCAGGTCTTTCTTTCAGGGGCCTGGGATCCAGCCCTGCATGGGGAGGGGAGGGGTCCTTGCTGCACATGGAGAGAATACACTCTCTTCCTCCAGACCTTCCACCACTCTTTCTATCAAACAAATAAATCTTTTTGAAAAATCTAACCCTCGTATTCTTACCACTTGGAGAGGATAATAAGTGATAAAAATAATTTGCATAATTGTTACTTTGCTTATTAAGTGGTTTGTGAAGACTGAAAAATATCATTTGGGTATATATAACTCATGAATATCCTTTTTTTCCCCTCTCCAAAACAAAAATCCCTTTGTCTCAAGAACTCCATATAAAATAGTTTCATGTATTAAAACTCCAAGTCACATTTTTTAGTTTATATTTACTCTATCATTTCAGCTTTCATATTTTTCAAATGCCAGCTTATTATTACTCAAAATTCTAAGTGGAATTAGCAATTAAGGGGTATAGTAGGAGTCCAAGATGGCAAATAAGTAGGAGACCTTATTTTCCTCTGGTCCAGGAATTCACTAGATAGCTATCAAGTCATTCTGAAAATGTGCATATGCCACCATAGATCTAAAGAAAGCACAACTGAAAGTTTAAAAATTTAAAAAGGGCTACTTCCTGCAAGGTAGGAGGTGTGGAAAGTGAATCTTAGGTGATATATGGGAAGATAACCACAGTGGCAGGGAGCCTATGTAAGTTGGCTACCACAAAATCATATAGCACAGGAGCACAAAATCAGAACTTTTTGAAATCAGCTCCAGTGAGGGATAGCCCTGCCTGAAGGGTGCTCAGATGGCAAAGAGGGGCAGAATCCTAGGTGGGACAGTGTGGTCTCAGGATCCTCAGGGTCACAGGAGGACCACGGATACCTGAGTGTGGCAGAGCAGCCAAGCTTGGGAGCACAGAAATTGCTGCAATTGTAGTCTGTATCCCTACCCTGATGGGATACACAATAATTTCCCATATAGTGAGATATGATTCAAGGAAAGAAGCAACTTTGCAATATATAAGAAAGTCTTGAGCTATAATATCCATTGGTTTCCTAGGATTTAGTGCATAAGGTCACCATATATTCGCAGCAGGTATAGATGTTGATACATCTATATACATCTATGTTACATCAGTTCCTATGATTATTGTCATTTCTACAGGAATAAAAATATTCAATCGACTAGCAAACCTCAATGGAGATAATACTAAATGCTCACCAGCTGTACTATGACCCTTAGGTTTTATTTTCTTGTTTATACTAAGAGGTCAAACAGAAATTACTTTAGCAGATCCATCATTCAATATTGTTCTCCATGATACATATCATGTAGTAGCACATTTTCATTGTGTCTTATCAATTTGAGCATTTTGCCATTATAAGAAAATTTGTTCACTGATTCCCATTATTGTTAGGTTACACTTAATCTGAGCAAAAATATATTTCACATTTATATTTGTAGGTATTAACATAACTTTCTTCCCACAACTCTTTCTTGACCTTTAAGGAATTCCATGACATTACCTTGACTACTCAGATACATATACAACATAGGACACCATGTCAACCATAGGTTTGTCTGTTTTATTAGCAGCAATAATGTTAATAGTTTTCAGAATCTGAGAGGCATTTGTATCCAAGTGAGAAGCATCAAGAGTAGAATCAACGACTACTAACCTCAAATGACTACATGGATATCACCTACCATATCATAAATGTGAAGAACCTACCCAAGGAAATTTAAAATAAGAAGGGAAGGAATGGAGCTCCTCCACCTGGCTTCAAGCCAATATCATAACCACTGTGCCTTTCTGAGACAGTAGCAAAAAGTTCAATAACTTTATCAAACTTAAATTATAAGTTCAAATCCTTTAGATCTCCATGGCACATTCATCTCAACTAGGTTTTCAAAATGCAACATCACCCATCATTGAAGAACATTTACATTTTCATGATATAATAACTAGTTCCTAACTAGCTCTTTAGTCCTCTATATCATCCTATTAACATTCAGAACCAAATTAACCCACACAAATAAAACAGATGCACATGTAAAAACAGTCTGAATTATTCTGCCAGCCATTGTCTTATTCCTAATTGCCCCACCACTATTACACACTCATTATGTAATAGACTAATAATCCTGCCCTAAACATAAAAACTACAAGCCATCAATTATACTGAAGCTACGAGTATACAGACCATGAAAACTCAACCTCCATTCCTATATGATTCCTATATTTTCTAATTGCAGTCTCATTTTCCAAACTTGCCATCTGCCCCCACTGTTGAAGGCAGAACACTTCTCCTTTTACATCCTATGAGTGTGAATGCAGACTACATTAGAGAAAACTTTTAAATCATTTGTACCAACACTAATGAAATTGTTTATGGAATATCTTTCCATATGGATAGGTACCACTCATTTCACCTTTTTTTTTTTTTTTCCCTTTTTATTAATTTTTTCAGCGTAACAGTATTCATTCTTTTTGCACAACACCCAGTGCTCCATGCAAAACGTGCCTTCCCCATCACCCACCACCTGTTCCCCAACCTCCCACCCCTGACCCTTCAAAACCCTCAGGTTGTTTTTCAGAGTCCATAGTCTCTTATGGTTCACCTCCCCTCCCCAATGTCACCTTTTTGAGAAAAATTCTTATGGAGCCTTACGTTATTAAATGTAAACTACCAGCGGACCCAAAATTCCCACTCTTGGTTATTTCCTGAAATGAAATATCAAGATATCAAGATGAACACTAATCTGTAGAAGAATATTCACACAGTTCTACTCTTAATCACCAAAAACTGAAAACAGCCATAATGTCTTCAACCGAGGAGTTGATAAATAAACTTGCTATGTCTATACAATGAAAGAAACTACTAATACATGCATCAAAATAGATGACTCTCAGGTGCACAAGGAGAAAAACCAGACTCGAAAGGTAACATATGATGTCATTTTTATGATCCTTTAAACAAGGAAACTATAGGGACAGAAAAGCTATCACTGGTTTCCTGAAACAAGGGAATGGTGTGTGGTTGACCAAAGGGACCACAGGAGAAGTTGATGTGAAGTGCAGCAGTAGGATGTCTTGGTGTGATTTGGTTACCCAAATATAAATGTATGAAAGCTGAGAAGCAGCCTCTTTATTCTTTAGAAGTACCCAAACATTTAAGTATTGTTAGTATTTCTGAAAATGGGTGTGAAAGTAGAGATAAAAACAGAAGGAACTGAGGAGGAGGTGAGATGGCGGAGGAGTAGCACAGTGAAATGACAGCAGGTCGCAGGAGTTCAGCTAGATAGTTATCAAACCATTCCGAACACCTACAAGCCCAACGTGAGATTGTGGAGAAGAAGAGCAGCAATTCTAGACACAGAAAATCAACCACTTTCTGAAAAGTAGGACATGCAGAGAAGTGAATCCAAACAACAGGAAGATAGACCGCAGGGGGAGGGGCCAGTTCCTGGCAAACAGTGTAGCAACAGAGCACAAAATCAGAACTTTTAGAAGTCTGCTATATTGAGGGACATCGATCCAGAGGCTAAGTGGGGGTGGAGCCCTCGCAGGGACAGTATGGTCTCAAGTCCCGCAGGGTCACAGAAGTATTGGGGGTGTCTGAGTATTACAGAGCCCTCAGGTATCAGAGTGGGGAAACCTGATACAGAGATGGAGCTGAGGAGTGAGCTTGCAGTTTGTGTTTACCTTAAACTGTGATCTGTGGCACAGGTAGTCCACTGCTCTTTGAGCAGGGACCCCACGAGTGGCAGATCTGGGGAGACCCACCTTCATCTGCCGGAAGAGCAGAGTGGCAGGAAGCTAGAGTGTATTATGCTAAGCAAAATTAGTCACTCACAGAAAGACAAATACCATATGATTTCACTCATATGTGGCAGTTAAGAAATGTAGCAGATTAGTACAGGGAAAAAAAGAGAGAGAGATGCAAACTGAGAAACAGACTCCTTTAACTGTAGGGAACAAAGAAATGGTTACTAGCAGGGAAGTGGGGGGGTGAGTTAAATTGGTGATGGGTATTAAGGAGTATATTTGTTGTGATGAGCACTGGGTGATATACAGAAGTGTTGAATCACCTAACAAATTAAAATAAAAACTTAAATATGTGTGTGTGTTTGTGTGTGTGTAACTACAGAATTAATTTTGATATATGTAAAGGGTGAGTGTGTGTGTGTGAAAAGCTATAAATTACAAAAATATAAAATGAAAGAAATACTTTATTGAATCACAAAGTTTTCACTCTAAGTTTCAGAGCAACCATGTACTTCCTCAAACTCTCCCCTAAACAAGCATCCTTCCCCAGAGGGGACCTCTCAATGATCTTTCACTTAACAGCTTGTAAGGTTTGGGAGAGTCATTAAGCCTCTTTTTGCCTGTTTCTCCTCTGTAAATGGATCTATATGTTATCATGATTGCATGAGATGGTGCCTGTGAAGTGTGTTGTAGTACACAAGCAAGGGAATAAATATTGACTCTTTTAAGCTCTCAGATTGAGATGGTTATGGACTCTAGACATCAGGGCACAAAATGGCTCATGGATCATGTTTTGTGATCTAGATCTGAGATGATTTAGACATAGATCATGCTTTGTGATCTCGGTGTGAAAAAAAAATGAATAAATCTCAGAAAGGGAGAAAACGAGACAGCGAGGGGCAGGGCCAGTAAGGAATAAGAGAAAAAGAAAGAAATGGGAGAATTTATTAATAGCCTTTCACATCTAATTTACTTAAAATCAAAAGTAAAAACAAACACAAAAGCGAGATTTAAAAAAATTCTCTAAGGACACATGGTGATATGTACAGTCATCGTCATTGATGGGAACAGGAACAGAAGGACACACTGCAAGACCGGTAGTTGTTACCTCCGAGAGTGCATGAGACTGCAAGAGCACAGATGAAGGGGCCTTCGCTATTTGCTCCAGATACACCTATTTTTAATAGTTGAAATCTTATTAAGTTAGATTCCATTCACATATTATTATTTCCTTGGTAAATGAATGACTTGAAAACTATCCTTTCATTATCTCTCCAGCACTTAGAGAGATGCCTCTAATATGCTTTACACTCAAACTGTTGATGTTCAGGACCAGCTTAAGGAAGGAATGTGAAGGCTGAGACCTAACATCCCTCTGAAATCCAAGGAAGCGAGTTCAAGTAGGCCCTTAAATCATGACCATAGTTGCAACACGCCAACGATGAGCTACTTGCTACCTGCCTACCTACATAACTCAACTAGATTCTGGTGGGACTGGAACTGACATCTTAGTTCACTTTATGACAAGGTAGATAGACAGCTAAAGAACGAAAGTTATAGCCTCCTCATAAACAAAGTAATTAAACATTTTGATCCTCCTTCTCTTACACTTTTACTTGTATTTAACTGGACTACCTTGGATCTAGCTTTGAAAGGCATAGGTTATTGCACGATGTCCTCAAAACCCAAATTTTCCTCAGGGAAAACTGGAAGCTAAGGATCCCCAAGAGCATGACAGGGAAAGCCTTTGCAAACACTTGGCTCTATTTAAGCCACTGAGATAGATAGCCTGCAAGCTCAGAGGCTACTCCTTACAGTGTAAACTTGGCACACCGAGGAGGACACAGTCCTCCAATACTGCTCATGGCAGAAGCTTAATTGGACTTCATTTCACGTAAGGTAGATTCTAGAGTAAGCCCTCTCAGTAAGCAAGGAAGGAACCGGTTTCAGGGGTGATCTGTGTAAGGTAAGTACATCCTGGACAACTAATGTTTGACTCACACATTTAATGTCTTCCCCTGTTTTGAGACTTATTTCTTTCTCTTCCCCTGAAGCATTTTTTTTTCATACCTATCTATAGAGTTTAGAGTTCTGAATGTGTTATTCAGCAAATGTCTTAGGGGAAAAATTATGGGTTTTCTTTCCCAACGAATCCTTGGGACTTCTAAATTCCTAACAGCATTTCAAACACTAACAAAAGCACTGCCTATCTACATTCTTAGATGCTCCCAGAAGTCCAGGCTGGGGATGATTTGTTCTCAAAAACCTTCCTACTTATCCTGACATTTTCTAATTCCTTTTGGATTTTACTCATTTTGCCTTTCCTCAAGGTACCAAATGGAGAAATGCTTCAGGAAAAAATTAATAGGTCAAAGTGCCTAAAATTTAAAATCAATGAAAATGCTTCTGATTGTTTTTAATGTGAACCTGTATATATCATTCTTATCATTATTAGCCACTTACAGTTACTCATGTCTCTGTTATCTTTTCATTGAAAAAAATGTATTACTTCAGAAATCTTGTTTTCCTAGTCTGTCAAAATCAAGGTTTCTACCAGAATCCATTTTCTAGTAGGGAAGTTATAGTAGAAGTTTTGGAGTCAGATAGACCTCAGTTTATTTCTTTTAAGATTATTTATTTATTAGGGTGCCTGTGTGGCTCGGTGAGTTGGTCTTCAGCCCAGGTTGTATCCTGGCTCTCTGGGATAGAGCCCTACTGTTGGGCTCCCCTCAGGGGGCCTGCTTCTTTCTCCCTCTGCATCTCCCCCTGCTTATGCTCTCCTTCGGTCTCTATCAGATAAATAAAATATAAAAAAAAGAAAGAAAGAAAGAAAGAATATTTATTTACTTACGTGAGAGAAAGATAGCACAATCAGCATGAGGGGCAGACAGATGGAGAGCAAGAAGCAGGCTCCCCATTGACCAGGGAGCCAGACTTGCGGCTTGATCCCAGGACCCCAGGATCATCACCCTAGCCAATGGTCAGATGCCTAATCAACTGAGCCACCCAGGCACCCCCAGTCCTCAGTTTGAATTCTAGCTTTATTGTTATTTTACAACCAGGAAAATAGGTAACTTCTATATGTATGTATGTAGTTTGTGATGTTTTTGTTAAGTATTCTTACCAAAAAATAAATACATAATATAAAATAAAATAATTAGAATCAGTAGTGAGATGACAGTCACAAAGAAATCACAACCACATGTTACTCTTATTTAAAAAAAAAAAAAAAGATTTTTTTTTGTTTGAGGAAAAAAAAAAGCTTAGAAGGAGAAAGAGCAAAACCCAATAGGAAAAACATACAAGAAAAGAGGAGTATGAAGTTCAAAGAAAAGGAAAGGTAATTAATCCTTTAAAATGAGAAAACCACTTAATCTCACAATCAGAAATTAAAACTACATTCAATGGTACCTGGGTGGCTCAGTTAGGTAAGGGTCAGACTTTTGGTTTTAGCCCAGGTTCTGACCTCAGGGTCTTGAGATGAAGCCCAGGATCATGCTCAGCATTCAATGTGCAGTTGTTTTGGGATTCTCTCTCCCATTCCTCTTGTCCCTCCCTGCCATGCTTATGCATGTGTGTGCTCTCTCTCTTTCAAATAAATAATCTTAAAAAAAAAAAAAAACAACAACTAAATTCAGTTGCCATTTCTCATCATCATATGAGAATAACATTGCATTGAAGAAGCTGGGGAAAAACAGGTAATTCTTATGTTGCTTGTGGAAATTCAAAATATTTTCACTCCTATGGAAGGAATATAAACAGATAAATAAAAAGCAAAACAGATAAATGTTTTTAAGGTGTTTAACATAGACTTGATACATATTAAGAGCTATTTAGGGACACTTGGGTGGCTCAGTCGTTAAGCATCTGCCTTCAGCTCAGGTCATGATCCCAGGGTCCTGGGATGGAGCCCCATATCAGGCTCCCTGCTCAGTGGGAAGCCTGCTTCTCTCTTTCTCTCTGCAGCTCCCCCTGCTTGTGTTCCCTCTCTTGCTGTGTCTCTCTCTGTCAAATAAATAAAAATCTTAAAAAAAAAAAAGAGCTATTTAGTCACCTCTATAATGTGAACTTTATAGCCTGAAAAAAAATAGGGTACAAGAAAGAATGGAGTAAGAGAAGGACTTGGGTTCCTAGGTTATAGAGAATAGTAAATATATGCATTTCCACATAGGTCAACTTAAACAGCATGTCAGCAGTTTACATACAAATGAACTTAGAATTTATATTTTTTTCTAGTGAAGTACAGTCAGGAGTAAAACGAGCTTGCATATATCTGTCATTTAATATAATCTCAGAAAAGAAATCTCTGTTACCAAGGAGAACCAAGGACCAGTCAATATATGTTCATGAATGATGTTACTCAGGCCAAAGAATACATGAGTTTGTGGAAATATCCTTTCATGGGGAGATTCCAAATACAGGGAAACACTGGATTTTAGAAATGCATAGTCAGCATCCAGAGTCTCTTTTAGAACACAAATAACATTTCTCAAGTCATTTGATCAACGGTTTTCCCCAGAATTAAAAAATTTGGTACAGCTCAGTCTCCTAATACATATCCACCTAGCAATAGATTTGTTTCTGAGAAGCATGTTTTGTATCAGAAAGCTAGCATTGAATTATTGCCCTGGGGGGTGGTGGTGGATAGAAACTCTGATATATTTTAAAGCTATGTATTCTCCCTGTAGAAGAGATAGATTCAAGCCTTGAGAAATTATTTTGGTAATACATAACTATTGACAGAATATCCATTTTTGATTCCCATAACAACTATATTTCACATAGGTAAGGTTTTTGAACTCCCCTTCCATATTTAGCTCCCCATCTTGACTGAAGACTGTGTCTACATGTAAATTCAAGAAAATTTTATTTTCAGTTTTCAGCTAACATGATGGTAAGATTTGAATTTTGCCCATGAGTGGGACTTACCCACTCTCTAGCATTTGAGCGTTGATAAGATTCTTCTTTCCATTCTAGAACTTCTTAGTTCATCTCTTTCTTTGGGCTCCATTAGAACACCATGTACAAAATGGAGGAAACAAACCAGTCTATGGCCTCTGAGTTTATTTTTCGTGGACTTTGTGATTCAAGGGAGCTCCAGACCTTCCTCTTACTGCCTTTTTCTACACTCTACCTGATGACTATTGTGGGCAACCTCTTTGTTGTGCTCTTATTCATCACTGATCCTCATCTCCATTCCCCAATGTACTTCCTCTTAGCCAATCTCTCATTTGTGGACTTCTGCCTTTCCTCAGTAACTACCCCTAAACTGACCACAGACTTCCTAAAGGATAATAAAACCATCTCCTTTGGTGGCTGCATGACCCAGATCCTCTGTGTGCATTTTTTTGGAGGGGGTGAGATGGTGCTGTTGGTGACAATGGCCTATGATCGTTATGTGGCCATCTGCAAGCCACTCTATTACTCTAGCATCATGGACAGAAAGAAGTGCATCTGGCTAGTTTTGATATCTTGGATCATTGGCTTTGTCCATGCCATGAGCCAACTAGCCATGATTTTAGATCTGCCCTTCTGTGGATCCAGAATAGTGGACAGTTTTTTCTGTGATATCCCTTTGGTGATCAAACTGGCCTGCATAGATACACATACTCTAGGAATGCTGATAAATGCTGACAGCGGGATCTTGGCAACAACTTGCTTCCTTCTCTTACTGATGTCCTACACCTATATCCTCCTAACTGTCCGTCTCAACTCCAAGGACGGAGCATCAAAAGCACTCTCTACCTGTACTTCCCACATCACAGTGGTGTTGCTATTCTTTGGACCCTGCATCTTCATCTATCTGTGGCCACTTAACATCACTTGGATGGACAAGTTTCTTGCTGTGTTTTACACAGTAATCACACCTCTCCTGAATCCAGCCATTTATACACTGAGAAATAAAGAGATTAGGAATGCCATAAAGAGACTGATAAATCAGCATATGGATTCACAGGATAATTTTTAGTTTTCTCATATAATCAGAAAATGCATCCCAGTTTGTCCACATTTTGACCTATAAACTAAACTGGAAATGGGACTTATTCATATCTGAATGCTTGAAGTATTGCCATATGTATGGTTTGTGTTCATTCCATTACAAAAATATGTTCAAAAATCCAACACTGGGGATGCCTGGGTGACTATGTTTGTTAAGTGTCTAACTCTTGGTATTAACTCAGGTCACAATCTCAGGGTCATGGGATCAAGCCCCACATCAGGTTCCGTTCTCAGCTAGAATTCTGTTTGAGAATTTTCTCTTTCCCCCTGCCCCTCCACCTGCTTCTTCTCTCAAATAAATAAATAATAAGCCTTTTAAAAAGAATCCAACATTTATACTCCTACCACTTGGAGAGAATAATAATTGATAATCATAATTTGCATAAATATGCCTTTGCATTTATTCCAAGATTACCAGATGATAACAATTATAATTATAAAAATAGTCTTTACTACAATTATTTAACACTACCAACATTCCCAACATCATGCTAAAACATTTTATCCAGCTTATGTATTATTACAAAACCATTCTGAGCTAATTATCATTATTCTCATTATTAAAATTACATGATTAAGCCTCCGCCTTCGGCTCGGGTTGTGATCTCGGGGTCCTGGGATCGAGCCCCTCATCGGGCTCTCTGCTCATCAGGGAGCCTGCTTCCCCCTCTCTCTCTTCCTGCCTTTCTGCCTACTTTTGATCTCTCTCTGTCAAATAAATAAAATATTTTTAAAAAATAAAATTACATGATTTACTTACTAACTCTTACTTAGTTAGACAGGGTACTAAAGATATTTGCATGGTCTATATCTGCATTTTATGTTCCGATGATAGAGCATGCTAGAGGGCAGTTCAAAGGCAGAGAAAGATTTGGGCTTCCCCTCTGCTTGCTGTGTTGTGTGAACATTACCACAACTACTACAGTGAAGTTTCTTTTCTGCGGTGGGAAGTGAATTCAGAAATTTCAGAACTAGTCTTATTGTACCTTCTTAGAGATAATGCCAGCATGTTGGTACTCTATCTTCAAAAACTCTGGGTCCCAGGCCTATCATGCCTCTCCTCTGAGTTCAGAGAAAAAGCAAAAGGCAAGACACACTACATCCAAAAAGGTATTTTTAGCCCCACAGAATCCTTTTTCTAAATAAAAAATTTCCATAATTCTAATTTCTTATCTTTGTTCCCTCACCCTTAGAAGTAGTAGTTGCTTCCTACACTTGTTGCCTCCATGACAATAGAGAGCTATCTTTATACACTTTCAGATAGCTATTTAACAACTTGATACCTGCTTAATTTTTATATTAAACTCTGTTCAAATAATGTGTGTATCTTCCTTAATGACTGATTCCTGACTGATACAGCTTCCCACAAGGAGAAACACAGGCCTAAATGGCTTCCCTGGTGAATACTGCAAAACATTTAAGAAAGAAAAAAGAAGAGTTTTTTACATAAAGTTCTCTTGAGAAGAGAAAAAGTAGAAACACCTTGTTTTGGGCTGAGATAACAAAGTTGGATAATCAAAAACATTATCCAGTAACAAAATTTACTAGTAATTCAAAGGAAACAGAATACAAAGGTCAAGAATGGAGACTTCTAAGACCACTGATCTGGATCCCCAAGTTTGCTCACAATATTGTAGGATGTTCCTATCCAGCTATAACAATGAAGACTCAGCTCTGATAATGCATGAAGAGGATAATTTACAGAAAAGGAGCTTATTTAGGTCAGAAAACATTTTCAATGTTTACTCTGATAACTGGTTAGCTAACTGACATTTTTCAGTTGATTCTATCCAATAAATCCATAAATTGCAGGCTAATCTACCATTAGCAGCCAAGATAGGTCAAGCATAGCCTGCTAAAAGGACTCCATATGTGAAGACTCCCCATTTTCTTTCTAATAATAAATACTATCAAGTGGTCCAATTACCATGCTTGCAAGAAGATGACCAAGTCATTTCTATCTTTCCTTCTATATTTTTTGCTCCAAGATATCCACAGATTAGGAAGAAAGGTTTCAGACCAATGTTAACACTTTGTCCAAATTTGTTTATGAAGCCAACATAAATATGACATGAAATCAGATAAAGACATAAAAAGAAAAAGTTATAGGCCATTCATTCTCATGAACATACACACAAAATTCCCAAACTATAGCAAAGAAACTGGAACAATATAAAATAAGAATAAAATATTATGCCAATTTAATACAAGAAGTGCAAGGTTGATTGGAAGTCAATCACCAGGTTAAAAAAGGGGCAGGGAAGCATACATATAAATATCTGGGTATAGAAAGAGCGTTTGAAAAAATCTAATACACATTCATGATAAAACTTAGAAAAGGAATTATAATAAAAATTACTTGAGCAAATAACATCTCCAGCACAAACTGCCTAAAACTGGAAATGAGAAAGACATGTTTCCTCTTAACACTAATATTTGGCATTTTTTGTAAGTCCCGACCAGTTAATTCAGGCAAGAGCACTAACTAAAATGCATAAAAGGATAGAAATGTGAATGAGGATATGTGTGATATATTAGGGATTAAGAGGTACACAAACAGAAAAAAAGACAGAAATTAAATGTATTGTTCCTAGACAATATTTTTATTTAAAGTTATATACCCTTTCTATAGATTCCTCAACCCAGGATCATCTACCTACTTACAATAGCATTTAATATACATTATTGCGTGTTTCATTTGTTTTCCTAGATAGACAGTAAACTTCATGAGAATAGGAATTTCTAAAGAGTAAAGTATAATATAAAGGCAGATGTAATAGCATTTTAGAAGCAAATAGGTATTAGTAAAGAAAAATGAGCTTCTTTTGAAACAAAACCAAAAGTACCAGAACAATGAAAAAAATCAAGCAAAGGCTTCAAATGCTGTGAAATCTGCTATGTAATAAGGAGGGACTTTCTAACGCTATACTTAGCCACAGGAGTGTACCACTCACATCTCCTTTCAAGACAAAATTGGCTTCATGGAAAGAACTTAACTGACAGCTTCTAGCTGTTGCATGTGAGATTCCACTGTAGCATTCACAGAGGCCTCAGTCTGCCCAGGCTTCTCCTAGCCAATGATTGACAACAGTGGGCATACCAGAGCCAGGACATTCCTGCCCCATGTGGAATTCTTGTAATGGGCAATCTTTGCCCTGGAGCCTCCCATCAACCTTATTGAAGCTTTCTCAGAGGCACACTGCAGTCTGAGACTACTCCACCCTACCTCCCTCCTTTCCCCTCTTTTTTTTTTTTTTCCCCACAAGAGCCACATGGCATTTTGTAGGAAGGCTTTCCCTACCACTACTGTTCTTATTCCCCTTCACAGACATTGCTGCCAAGAAATATCATATAATTCCGTCATGGTCACTGCTTCACAGAGTACCAGAACTGACAGTAACACTTGGTTTTGAACACTGAAGTGTCTATGATCAAAATACTAAGAGGAATACCAGACGTTAAGGGTTACTACCCAAAATTGCCCAGTCAAGCAGCAAACAAGTTTTCCTCAGACACCAAATCACCTACATCACCCCCATTTAATGCTATGTTGACAGAATGTACTGTAATGTAAATTATTGTCCTGGTAAAGTCAATACTATGAAATAAGCAATAAAAGGTAAACTGGTAAGGTAAGTTGGTTTTTTATTAATAATATATGAACAAAATATTCATATTTCTAAACAATTGGCCACAAAATGGGTAACTTCTTCAGACTTTGGTCAAGTCAGTATAGATAATACACCATGCCATTTCCATCTCACATTTCCTTGTAGTTTATACCGCTGAGATGAGGAAAACAAGTAGTCACTAGGGAATGTATCCTTATTCTTTAATGCTGAACCTATTGCCTTCCCACTCTTTTATCAGGCCTGCCTGAAACAATAAATATTAATGGGTTCAACTTTGCAGAAAAAAGATGCTCAGGCTTTTGCAAGTTGTTACTGCACTGTTACCTCGTCTTGATCATGCCTCGTCTACAAAATTCACACTTCATAAAATAGACTGTATTCTTATTATTCTCTGATTATTATATTCTCATTTTGTCATTCAACATTTTTCTATCTCTATGTACAAGGACTTAGCCAGTATACTTGCCATAAAACGTTTTGCCACTTTAGCTAAAAAGCACTGGTTTTCTGGAGCAAATCCCTCCAGAAAATAGATTCACCTTAATTGAATAGCTTCTGGGTTTCCTTGAAACAGAAAATCATTTCTTTACAAAGCTGTACTGATGGAAATCCAAGCAATCCTGCAGTGAAGCCCTAGGCAGGGTACTCTTGTTTGCTTATTCAGTGGATTGTGAAGACTGAAAAACACATTTAGGTATATTTAACTCATGAACAAACTTTTTTTTAATAAAACAAAAAATTCTTTGTCTCTAGAACTCTATATAGAATAATTTTAGATATTAAAACTCCAAGTGACATATTTGAGCTTATTTTACCCCACATGTTATGCTTTCATATTTTTCAAATGCTTATGTATTATTTCTCAAAATTTTAAGAAGAATTGGCAATTAAGAGTATGTAGTAGTATTTATTCTGTTGCATGATATTGATGCCAAACAGATATAATCAGTGATTCATGATGATAACTTTCAACAATTCTATAATTTATAAAATATCTGTAATGTATAACATCTCTAATCTCAAATTTTGTAAAAATACTGTCAAAAACCACATAATTACTACTCATCTCAGGGACTCTACAATTTCTGTTACTCTGTTCTGCAACTCATGTAACTTGACCCTTGGGAAAAAAAAGTAAATGTTCATAAAATTCCTAATGTCTATAGACAGCCAATAATGGAATAGATATTAGTTATTAATACCCAGTCCTGTAATTGGTTTCATTCCTAATGGTAACAACTATTTATAACTTTATGTCTCAATTAATAAAGATGAATCTAAAAGGGAGTGAATGTCTCTGTGTTTCTCAATCCCTTGAAGCTACTGAGGGTTGAAAACCAGAGCCTGTGCAGGTAGGTGGAAATCCCATCTTTTAATTCTCTGGCATCGGGTTCCATAATTATCTCCTTTTTTTATATTCCCCACAATTTATTTCTCTTCTAGTCATCCTTTTCTTTTGTTAACTCACTTTATTTGAATGATTTTCAGTCATTGTTTGATATACTTCTGATCTTACCCTCAGAGTTAAAACTATATGATAGATGAACAAAACATATTCTTCAAAGCTCTAGTATATTTTGAAAATAGAATGTGAAGTATATTGGGTCTTCCATCTCCTTTTTCTCTGAATATTAGGATCATAAAAATAAAAAGCAGTATCTATGCCTTTGCTCTTCTATTCCTACTGAAACAACATGAAAAAAGCATGCTAGCCTTCTGTCTGCCAAATTTATTCAACCACTGTCACCAGTCTGAAAACTCTAGGTCTGTTTCCTGAAAAATCATCAAAATTGTCATAATAGATAACACTTGTTTAGCACTTAATGTATGTTCAGGCACTGTCCGATGTTTTCTTGTTGCAACTCATTTAGTCCTCAAAACAACTGTAGGAGACAGTGACTGTTAGTATCTGCCTTTAACAGATGAAGAACAGACACATCTGGCAACTGAGTAACTCACATGGAACACACAGAAGGTAAATGAGGGATCTGGGAGATGCAAACAGTTTAGCCTTTTGGTCTGTGACCTTAAAAACTCTGTTTTACATGTATTGGAAATGGCTCCTATATAAGTATTTCTGACTCAATTTATTTTGAAACATTTGTTTTCAAATTAAAAAAAAATAAATGTTACCTCTAAAAATATAGCAAATCAAGTTAGGGATAAGGAAACAAATATAATATTATTTAAAATCCCACCACATGTAGAAAATTGGGGTGAGTCCAACACATTTACCATGCAAAATGCCATTATTCTGCAAATGTTTCCTTGACTTATTGATAACCTCACACTACTTATAGTAGATTTAATATTCATTTTTAAACCTGCTTTATATGAATGTATCCACTTATTTAATCACTGTTATTCTTAAACAATGTGTTTCCAATTAGTTCACATTATTCAAAATGCTCATAGTAATATGATGTTACAAATACATTGTGTTCATTTGTCTATTTCCTTTCAAAATCATTCCAATAGGATTACTGAATTATTTATTTATTTTTAGTTTTTGAGAGCAAGTGAGAGAGAGACAGAGCACAGGTACAAGCAGGGGGAAATGCAGGCGGGGAAGAAGGAGGCTCTCCGATGAACAATGAGCCTGATGTGGGGTTTGATCCCATGACCTGGGATCATGAGCAGATGCTTAATAGATTAAGCCACCCAGGCACCCGACTCCCCCCCCAACCTTTTTAAAAATTTTTATGACTCGGTTAACTTCTAGAATGACTGTACCTCTTCACATTTCCCTTTAGCTGAGAATGAGAAGCACTGCTTCCCCAATTCTAAAGCAGCAATAGGCTTATTCATTCTGTTGAGGAGAAAATTTAAAAAATGGAATCTACTTTCTGAATTTGGAGTAAATCTCTTTGATCTCAAGTTTTAAAATTAATTCACATATTTTTTAAAAATTATATAATTTTATTTGTACATTTAAGCCTTCTAATCACCCAGAATTTACTTTAAACCTGTTATTAAATGTATGATAAGATACTTAAAATTTCATGTTCCCAATGTTGAAGTACATGTTTAACAACTATCAAGTATTCTGAATTTATTTTTATTTTAATTCCAGTGTAGTTAACATAGAGTGTTGTATTAGATTGAATAGCTCTTCATTACCTACATAATTGTGATGACTTTTTATCATATACTAAATTCTCTATTTGTATTACAGTCTTAACTGTGTTTTGTTATGTTTATCTGTTCAACTTTACTCAAATTAATCAGTTTAATTCATATAGATTTAGGATATACTCTAATATCTTTCATAATAAGAATTCTCATTCCTTTTCTAATTTCCATTTCATTTCTTTTGCAAAATTTTCTGAGCTTTAAAATGGACATTTGAGTCACTTTTTAATATTCTAAAAGATTTTCACTGCATAGGTTGGTCAGTGAGAATTGGTATTTTTATTACTTGGCATTTTCTTCCCTCCTTTTGCATAGTTTCATTTCCTATATCATATAGGATTTCAAATATTTCAGAAAAATTTATGATTTTTCAGTGGAATGCATACACTGAACATTTGGTTCACTTATAAATTAAGTTTCTCTTATATTTAATAAGTTATTACTGACACTACATTTATAAAATGATCTTATTAAATTTAATATTTCTTAATATTTGTCTTCAATTTTTGAGGTAGATAATTGTGTGATTAGTGAATAAATATATTTTTCTACCTTCCCTTTGGTATTATTTGATTTAACCATTCTGATTATGTAATATGATTGAAACAGTGCTGTAGGCTTCCTTCTTTATATTACTGATTTTGATATTTCATCTGTAATCAGATTTTAACTATTAGTTTAAAAATTCTATTAGAATCATGTTAAAAATAGTAATCTTTCCTAATTTACTCAAGGTTTTTATCAGGAATCAATTTTGAAACTTATCCAGTGACTGTTTAGGGCATTAATTCCCTATAATTTTCATGGAAATATCTTCTGAAACCAAATATTACTCCTCTCTTTTCAAAGTAGTAGGAGATATGCTATGGGACTTCAAGAATTTTCTCTTGACAGACAAACTAGAGGCTTTAAGTAGGAAAGCCACATGATTCTTTTTGACTTTTGATAATATCTCAAAGCAAACTATAGAATGGACTGGACTTGGGGAAGACTGGAGCAGAAAGATCATTGAGTACCCTTTTCAATTGTCAAGATGGGAAAATATATGGACTAGAAGCAGAATAATATGACAAGAGAAATGAAGAGGAGAGAAATTAAGAAATATTTGACAATAAAAGTCATGCAACTAGAGGTGGAAAGGGTAATAAAACAAAAGTCCCATACAGATGTTTATATTGGGCATCTGAGAAAAGGGTAATGATATTTATTAAAACATTGGAGTGGAATACAGTGAGTTCAGTTTGAGATGTTAACTTGAAGGTGGAGGCCAGACTTGAATTTGTGTGAATCGCATACAGCTTTAAATATATTGCTTTCAAGTCCAGTGATAAATCTACAGATAGAGAAGTGAACATGTAGTTACTAAAAAGCAGAAGGAGGGAGATCACTTGTGGCTTTGGTTGAGTGACTCTACATGCAGCTTGGGGCCCAGATAACTTTCAAACTTTTCACTATTACTTTTAGTATTTGAGCTTTAGAATTTTATGGTTGCTTCACCTTTAGGCATAACATTAGCATCAAACGCAGGAAAAATGGACCAGGAAAATCCATCTGCACATGAAGATATGTCGTTTTATTTGGGAAAGAAAACCCTTCACAGACGACATTGATTTACAATTCATTGAACAGTCATGGACCGTGTGACCCATTTTACACCAATCCAGGACCAAGAAAAATGTAATTAAAGCATCTAGGTTAGAAAAATCATACACTTTCAAGGGTTACTCCCTCTTAATTGAAGTGATTTCAGCTCACTACCTGAACAAACACAATTTCTACTGGCACGAAGTGGAGATGGCTTTAAAGAAGACAGGAAGCCAAAGGCAGAAGGGGTTACAGAAACAATGGCATGATAAACTATCAAAACCTGAAGAAAGATCAAGGTAAATAATGACTGAAAAGTGATTATTACATGAGGTATCTGGAATCTAAAGCTTCTTTCTAACAAACAAGAAATCTGTGGACACCATTTTTAGCTTATGAAGGAATAAAAAGTGTGGACCAGCTTACCAATGAAGAGTTGGAGAGAGAAAAACCTGGAATGGGTCACAAGATACAGAGATTTAATTTTTTAAAAAAGAAAGTTCATTATGCTAATAATAGGTAATAATAGTAATTTTATGCCTATTATAAGTCAAGGAAAATTTAAAGAGGAAGAAAATTAACTGATGGGTCTTTTATAAGACCCAGGATATATAGGAAGGGTGTGTCCTTGAAGATCATAGTGCCGTTTAAAATCAGGAATTCTGATGTCCTATACCTGTAGATACAAATTCTGGCTCCGACAATTGATCCCTTTGGAATTCAGTTTCTCCTGTGATACAATGAATCTAATAAAACAGTTACTATCTTATGGAATTTTATGAAGTTAAAATGTGCTTAGTTCAGATAATGTGCTTAGCACAGTGGCTTGCAAGAAGGAATAAATGTGTCTTATCTATTGATATTATCCTTGCTTAATAAACATTTCCTTACTAACAGGTATTTATTCTCTTCAATATTATCTTTGATATAGAGATCTATGCATCTATCATGACAGTGTGTGTTGAATAAAGCATTATGAATAATTTCAATCTGAATATCAGACATGCATGATAAATTGTACCAAAAAAAAAAAAAAAAAACCCACAGATGAGGTAAAGCAAGGTGAAATTTATTAAACAGTTTCAGCCTAAAACTGTCTATTTGACCAGTAAAATAAAATAACCAGCTGACAAAAATATGCAAGTTAGTATGTGAGCATTAATGTGAAAGTTACAGAAATGTTAGAGATTATTCGGTTGTGAGAATACCTAATTAAGTGGTCAGGGAAAATGTCTTAAAATCAATAAAAGGAAAAAAAATGCTTGATAATGGACTAAGAAGGGAAATACCCCTAATTAATCTCTATCTAAAGTACTCAAAATTTTTTTCTATTTTTATATAATCACTCCCTGATCATTATAGTAATTCTATTTTCTTTGTATTCTTTCTTTTCAATTAAATGATTTCTAACTCTAGAATATTAACCATACAACAAACTACCAGCATAAGTAGGAAAACTGCATTTGATTCCTGTTTTGTTTTCTAAGGAGGGAAGGGAGAGGGGCAGAAGGGCTCTACACTGAGCATGGAATCTGATGTGGGGCTTGATCTTACATCCCTGACATCATGACCTAACCCGAAATCAAGAATCAGACACTTTGACTGAGTCACCTAGGCACTACAGAAAACCTACATTTGTACTATTGATTCTCACTCTTTTTCATTTTCTATCCTCAGGTGATTTGAAATCAGCTCATCTGCCCAAGTCAATGGAAGGATTAAATGATTCTGTGGTTTCTGAGTTTATGTTGCTGGGACTCTCTAGTTCTTGGGAAACTAAAGTTTTTCTCATGTTGATTTTTTCCTTGATTTATTTAGGGATCATCCTGGGAAATCTCTTCATTTTCTTTTTGGTAATTTTTGATTCTCACTTACATTCTCCTATGTACTTCCTGCTGGCCAACCTGTCACTCATTGATGTAGGGCTTTCCTCTACCACAGTCCCAAAGATGATTAGGGACCTTTTAAGTGAATACAAGATTATTTCTTTCCAAAGCTGCATGACACAGATATGCTTTATCCACATTATGGGAGGAGTGGAGATGGTGTTACTCATAGCCATGGCATTTGACAGGTACACAGCAATCTGTAAGCCTCTTCACTACCTGAACATCATGAACCCTAAAATATGTGTTTCATTTGTAATTGCTGGCTGGGTAACTGGGGTGATCCATGCTATGTCTCAGTTTGCTTTCATTATAAACTTGCCCTTTTGTGGTCCTAATGAAGTAGACAGCTTTTACTGTGACTTTCCCAGGATCATAAAACTTGCATGCACAGATGGAGACAGGTTTGAGTTTATTATTGCTGCCAACAGTGGCTTCATGAGCATGGGCACCTTCTTCTTGCTAATTCTTTCCTATATCTTCATTTTGGTCACTGTCTGGAAACGTTCTTCAGGAGACTTATCCAAAGCATTTGTCACTCTGTCAGCTCACATCACTGTGGTGGTTCTTTTTTTCACTCCATGCATGTTTCTCTATGTCTGGCCTTTCCCCACATCATCAATTGACAAATACCTGTTTATTGTTGACTTTGCTATTACCCCTGTCTTGAATCCCACCATCTATACATTACGGAACAAAGACATCAAGGTAGCCATAAAAAGATTGAGCAAACATGGATATTATGTCAAATTTTTCTGAATAAATCTGTCTTTGGAGCTCTAAAACTATATATCCATTAGCCTATTGAGTATTTTCACTTAGGTTTCTGAAACTTAACACATCCAGATCTAGATATAACATTTACCTCATTGAATAGATATCTACTTCTGTAGATACTCATTACCCTTGCTACCATGGAAACTGTGAATCTTCTACAATATGGGTTGTTTTAGCAGACAGCATCACTATCTACTAAATATTTATAACTGAAATTATGATAATTTGATAATAAAAGGATATAATTACTTCTCTTCTACTTCCTATAGGTTTGCAAATAAACTGCAAACTTGTTTTGGAGAATGTCAGGCATCATTATATCAAATATATGAAAGACTAGTAACTCTGTCTACTTACTTGGGTTATACTCCCTCAGAAGATCCAAAGACAAGAATTGATCGCCAGTGGTTTATTTGAAGCTGATTTTTGGAAACATCATTAAGGATGTGGGAATTGATACTAAGACATGAAAGATGCTTATGTTGATAAATGTAACTGAGATTTAAACCTATCATGGCCCACTGGGAGACTCTATAAACTATGGCTTAGAATTGTCCTAACTGAAGGTAAAGGAAGCTGGAGGTTGGTTTATTTGTTTGTTTGCTTTCATTTTCATAGAGTGCATTAACTCCTTAGTATGTTTCAGCTTTCCCACAGAGAATATTGTGTGTTAAAGGAAGCTGGTAGGTAGAATTTCGGATGTTGGCAGTTAAGAACCATCTCCTTGTTTGGAAACAATAAATGCCAATGTATACTCCACCTTTATTTATTTGTTTATTTGACAGAAAGAGAGACACAGCAAAAGAGGGAGCACAAGCAGGGGGAGTGGGAGAGGGAGAAGCAGGTTTGGCCCGATGTGAGGCTCAATCCCAGAACCGTGGGATCATGACCTGAGCGAAAGGGATACACCTAATGACTGAGCCACCCAGTTGCCCCTATCCTGCTATAGATTTTTAAAGCAGTAGCTGGATAAGATAATCCTGGGTTGAGAATCACTATTTTAAAAGTCACTGTGGATTTTCACTCAGTTCATACTTACAGATCTTATGTTATGTGCTGACTTCAAGTGTTTGGTCTCTACTAAGTTCTAGCAACTAGACAGAAATTTTTTTTTTCCTTTATTTGTTTGTTTCTTTTCTTTTTATTTCCTTCCTTCTTCTTCCTTCCTTCCTTCCTTTTCTTTTCAGTTTTAAATTCCTTTATTGAAGTATAACTAATATATAGTGTTATATTAGTTTAAGGTGTAACATTATTCAACATCTCTATGCATTACTCAGTGATCATCACTGTGTTAGCTACCATCTGTCACCAAGAAATGTTATTACCATCTTGTTGACTATATTCTAGATGTTTTTCTTTTCAACTCTGTGATTTATTTATTTTCTAACTATATTATTCCCCTTTATTTAGTTCACCCATACAACCTCTGGTGACCATAAGTTTGTTATCTGGTTTTTTGTTTCTCTCTCTTTTTCCCTTGTTCATTTGTTTTATTTCTTAAATCCCACATATGAATGAAATCATGTTTTTCTTTCTATGTCTGACTTATTTCATTTAGCACTATACCTTCTAGGTCCATCCATATTATTGCAAATGGTGACATTTCATTCCTTTTTATGGCTGAGTAATATTCCAGTGTGTGTGTGTGTGTGTGTGTGTGTGTGTGTGTGTGTGTGTGTTTAATCCATTCATCTATTGATGGACATGGGTTGCTTCCATATCTTGGTTATTATAACTAATGTTGTAATAAATATAGAGGTGCATATATCTCTTCAAATTAGTGTTACAGAAATGTTTTCTTATTATAAGAAAGCTGCAGAGGATGGAAGAGCACTGTTTTAAATTATAAAGTTCTACACCAAGATTCACCTATAGGAGCTAACAAATTCTCCACATAATATCCATATGTGTTTCAGAAAATTCAAAGACTACTGCATCTACCCTCAACGACTGGCCTCATAAAAATTATCTTAAAGGGGTAATTTGGGGGAAATATATTTCCTACTCTCTGGTATATATGTGACTTACAAAAGTGTCTAGAATTCGCCACTACTTTCTCACCAGGTCCGATAGCATTATATCATCACTGTAATGGACCTGGAAAATGTCCTATGGAATAGAAAACTGGAGAGTTGATAGAGCCTTGAGATAAAATAGTGAATTTGTATAGTTGCATCTGCCAGAAAAAAGCACAATGCTTCTGAAAAATTTTGCTAATAACTTCTGGAGAAGATGGTAGAGTAGGAGGATCCTAAATTTATTTTGTCCCATGGATATAACTAGATAACACTTACAAAAGGGCAAACAACCCAGGAAAGGACTCAAAAACTAGTTGAATGTACTCCACAAATGAAGGTAGAGAGAGTCTATATTGAAGAGGTTAGGAAGGATGAAGACTCAGTGGAAACCTAAATCCTACATTTGACCACAAGAGGAAAGGAACCATGGGTATAGAGAGGGGCAAGAAGCAGATTAGTATACCAGGGAGCCTGCAAAAAGAAGAGAAATCCCAATAGCATATGGCTTTGAAAATCAGAGGGGCTAAATTTCATGAATGCTCCCACTAGTGGAACTTAAAGCCTGGAACATTAAAAATCAGCAGGCTCAATGACATGGATGGAACTAGTGTATTCTGCTAAGTGAAGTAAGTCAGTCAGAGAAAGACAAATACCATATGATTTCACTCATATGTAGAATTTAAGAAACAAAGCAGATGAACATAGGGAAAGGGAAGGAAAAGTAAAACAAGAGGAAAACAGAGAGGAGGCAAAACACAAGAGACTCTTAACTATAGGGAACAAACTGAGGGTTGCTGGAAGGAAGGTGGGTGGGGGGATGGGATAAATGGGTGATGGACATTAAGGAGGGCACTTAAAGTAATGAGCACTGAGTGTTGTATACAACTGATGAATTACAGAACTTTACCTTTGAAACTAATAATATACTCTATGTTAATTAAATTGAACTTAAATACAAAATTTTTTAAAAAATCAACAGGCTCTGCTCTGAGAGAACCCAGAGAGTGATAGGAATCTGAGCCCCTGACCTTAAAGAGATAGCATAGCCAACAGCTCACAGAGATACAGCTTGGAAGCAACAATTTGAAGGTGCCTGGAGCTTATGGGAGAAAGAGTTAGTTACTAATTTCAGAATTATCTGAGGGACTTCTCTAGGAATAAAGGCGATAGCAGGTGCCATTTCCCTTACCCACCCTCATCATAAACACACAACCATGTGCAAGAATCAGCACTGCTCCAGCATTCACTAACTAACTTGCTTACACTACCCCCAGCCCTCAAGCCAGGCATGCCACAGTATGGGTGCTGCAGATCTCCTCCCCCAGATGATATACACAAACCTTGCCAGCACCGCAAATCACCAGCTCCTGCAGAGAATGCCCACACCTTGTAAAAATGGTACCCCTAGCCTGTATATGTTTTGCAAAATAGCCTGGCTGGCACAGTCTCCATAGCAGCTATGCATTTCCTGTGGAAATGTTCTTCCTGAGGAAGAACAGCACACACAGCTTGCAGCACCATAGCACCCTCCGAAACCCCACTACCAGCCAGTCTCTTCACTAGTTTTGTGTCCACTCTGAGAAGGACCAGCCCCATCTAGTTAAAAATGCAAGTCAAACCCACTACTTTCAAGAGCAGGATTTGTAGGTGACTTTCCTAACACAGAGAAACAGACACAAAGTAATAGGCAAAATGAGGACTTAAAGAAAAGAGTCATAAATGGAAGATGACAAAATCACCACAGGAGACTTAAGTGAAACAGATATAATTAACATGCCTGATAGATAATTTAATGATCATAAAGATACCCAATGAACTTGAAAAGAGAGTGGAGGACATTGGTAAGATCCTTAATAGAAAATATATCATAAAAACAGAATGTTATGTATATGTTTCAGATTACCACAAAAATATTTCCAGGTTTTTAACTGACATGAATACTCAAATTAGCACTTTAAATAATCTCTCTTTCCTTTAGTTATTGCTTTAAACTCCTGGACTGGAGGAAAATTATCAAAGGTCAATTACCAAAGGTCAACTATCAAAAGGTCTTTTATTCAAACTTCTCTTTCTCATTATAATATTAACCTTATTTCATTGTCATTTCTGGTGTCTCCCTGCCTAGTGCCAAGACTTCTTCACTGCCATAACTTCCAACTGACAGATGATCTTTTCCAGTCAAGGAGGTTCATATATGAAAACTGCCTCTCCCTTTCATAACTTCCCTTTATGATCCCCAACTGACCAATATTGACCTTCAGATAGGGACATCTCTATGCCCCTATTCAGCAAGAAGATATTACAGAAGATGGGACCTTCTGCCTTCAACAACCTTAAAGATGTAAGGATGAAAATTGTTCAGGGGGGAAATGATGAGAGAGCAGAAGGCTAGCTGAAGAAAAAGCATAAGCTGACACCCTTCAACGTCCCCCCACCCCCATTTCTAGATGGAATATGTGTAAAATTCTCCAGGCTGACAGAGGGAAAAACAACCTTAACTTGACACTGGCAAGGCCTCCCATATCTTGTAGATACTCTTTAGCATATGAAAGTTCTTTTGAAAACCTCCCTTTTTCTTTACCTCCCCCACCCTGCAGCATATAATCGATTACTCCTTACAACTCCAGTGCAATTCTGCCCGCAATGTCCTGTCCCTGTGCTTTAATAAAACTACCCTTTTGTACCAAAAAAAAGTAAAAAGTAAAAATGAACCAATCATAGATGAAGAACACATTAAATGAAATTTAAAATATACTAGATAGAATAAATTGCAGACTGCAAGAAGAGAAGGAATGAATTAATGAACTAGAACAGAGTAATGGAAAATAATCAAACTGAACAAATGAGAGAAAAAAAGAATCATGCAAAACAAGAATGGTCTTCAGTAACACAGTGACTCCATCAAGCATAACAACATTTCCATTAGAGGGGTCCCAAAGGGAGAAAAGAGAGAAAGGGGGGGAAGAAAATATATTTGAAGAAATAATAAATGCAAAGTTCTCTAATCTATAGATCCAAGAGGCACAGAGAAGCCTCAACAAAATCAAACCAAGGAAATCCACACAAAGACACATAGTAATCAATACAGCAAAAAGTGACAAAGAAAGAAAATTTAAAGCAGGAAAAAAAAATACAGTTACATATAAGGGTCCTCAAATAAGGCTATCAGCTGATTTCTCACCAGAAACTTGGCAGGCATAAAAGAAGGAATAATATATTCAAAAGGCTAAAGGAAAAAACCTACAGATAAGAATATTCTTTCTAGCAAGGCTCTCATACAGAATAGAAGGAGAAATAGAGTTCCTCAGACAGGGGTTCCTGGGTGGCTCACTCAGTTGAGTGTCTGATTCTCAGTTTTGACTCAGGTTGTGATGTCAAGGTCACAGGATCAGACTCTATATCAGGCTCTGTACTCAGTGGAGACCTGCTTGAGATTCTCACTCTCTCTCTCTCCCTCTCCCTCTGCCCCTCCCAGCTCTCTACAATAAATAAATAAATCTTAAAAAAAAGAGCTCAGACAAAACAACAACAACAACAACAAAAAACCTATTGAAGTTTATGACCACTAAAACAGCCCTATAAGAAATATCAACAGGAACTCTTTGAATGAAAAGGAAAGACCATAATTGAAAGTACAAAAAGTAGGGAATGACTTGTTAATTTTAGCCATTCTGACTGGTGTGAGGTGATATCTCATTGTGGTTTTGATTTGTATTTCCCTGATGCCGAGTGACGTGGAGCACTTTTTCATGTGTCTGTTGGCCATCTGGATGTCTTCTTTGCAGAAATGTCTGTTCATGTCCTCTGCCCATTTCTTGATTGGATTGTTTGTTCTTTGGGTGTTGAGTTTGCTAAGTTCCTTATAGATTTTGGATACTAGCCCTTTATCTGATATGTCGTTTGCAAATATCTTCTCCCATTCTGTCAGTTGTCTTTTGGTTTTGTTAACTGTTTCCTTTGCTGTGCAAAAGCTTTTGATCTTGATGAAGTCCCAATAGTTCATTTTTGCCCTTGCTTCCCTTGCCTTTGCCGTTGTTCCTAGGAAGATGTTGCTGCGGCTGAGGTCGAAGAGGTTGCTGCCTGAATTCTCCTCAAGGATTTTGATGGATTCCTTTCTCACATTGAGGTCCTTCATCCATTTGGAGTCTATTTTCATGTGTGGTGTAAGGAAGTGGTCCAATTTCATTTTTCTGCATGTGGCTGTCCAATTTTCCCAGCACCATTTATTGAAGAGGCTGTCTTTTTTCCATTGGACATTCTTTCCTGCTTTGTCGAAGATTAGTTGACCATAGAGTTGAGGGTTCATTTCTGGGCTCTCTATTATGTTCCATTGATCTATGTGTCTGTTTTTGTGCCAGTACCATGCTGTCTTGATGATGACAGCTTTGTCATAGAGCTTGAAGTCCGGAATTGTGATGCCACCAACTTTGGCTTTCTTTTTCAATATTCCTTTGGCTATTCGAGGTCTTTTCTGGTTCCATATAAATTTTAGGATTATTTGTTCCATTTCTTTGAAAAAAATGGATGGTATTTTGATAGGGATTGCATTAAATGTGTAGATTGCTTTAGGTAGCATGGACATTTTCACAATATTTATTCTTCCAATCCAGGAGCATGGAACATTTTTCCATTTTTTTGTGTCTTCCTCAATTTCTTTCATGAGTACTTTATAATTTTCTGTGTATAGATTCTTAGTCTCTTTGGTTAGGTTTATTCCTAGGTATCTTATAGTTTTGGGTACAATTGTAAATGGGATTGACTCCTTAATTTCTCTTTCTTCTGTCTTGTTGTTGGTGTACAGAAATGCAACTGATTTCTGTGCATTGATTTTATATCCTGACACTTTACTGAATTCCTGTACAAGTTCTAGCAGTTTTGGAGTGGAGTCTTTTGGGTTTTCCACATATAGTATCATATCATCTGCGAAGAGTGAAGTCAGGAAATGACAGATGCTGGCGAGGATGCGGAGAAAGGGGAACCCTCCTCCACTGTTGGTGGGAACGCAAGCTGGTGCAACCACTCTGGAAAACAGCATGGAGGTTCCTCAAAATGTTGAAAATAGAACTACTCTATGACCCAGCAATTGCACTACTGGGTATTTACCCTAAAGATACAAACATAGTGATCCGAAGGGGCACGTGTACCCGAATGTTTATAGCAGTAATGTCTACAATAGCCAAACTATGGAAAGAACCTAGATGTCCATCAACAGATGAATGGATAAAGAAGAAGTGGTATATATACACAATGGAATACTATGCAGCCATCAAAAGAAATGAAATCTTGCCATTTGCGACGACGTGGATGGAACTAGAGCGTATCATGCTTAGTGAAATAAGTCAATCGGAGAAAGACAACTATCATATGATCTCCCTGATATGAGGACATGGAGAAGCAACATGGGGGGGTAGGGGGATAGGAGAAGAATCAATGAAACAAGATGGGATTGGGAGGGAGACAAACCATAAATGACTCTTAATCTCACAAAACAAACTGGGGGTTGCTGGGGGGAGGTGGGATTGGGAGAGGGGGAGCGGGCTATGGAACATTGGGGAGGGGAGGCGAACCATAAGAGACTATGGACTCTGAAAAACAACCTGAGGGTTTTGAAGGGTCAGGGGTGGGAGGTTGGGGCAACCTGAGGGTTTTGAAGGGTCAGGGGTGGGAGGTTGGGGGAACAGGTGGTGGGTAATGGGGAGGGCACGTTTTGCATGGAGCACTGGGTGTTGTGCAAAAAGAATGAATACTGTTACGCTGGAAAAATAAATAAAATGGAAAAAAAAAGTAGGGAATGATAAAAATAAGTATTTCTATAAAAATTAGTCAAGGGATTCACCAAATAAAATATGACACGATATACCTAAATGTGAGAGAGAGAGAAGTAAAGAATAGGTTCAAACTTAAGCAACTATCAACTTAATATAGACTGCTATATGCAGAAGATGTCATAAACAAACGTAATGATAACCACAAATCAAAAACCACTAACAGATTTTTTAAAAAGCTTAAAAAAAAAAAAAAGAATCCAAGTATAGACAACCAGAAAATCATTACAGAAAGCAAGAAAAGAAAGAATCAGGGGTTCCTGAGTGGCTCAGTGGGTTAAAGCCTCTGTCTTCAGCTCAGGTCATGATCTCAGGGTCCTGGGATTGAGCCCCACATCAGGCTCTCCACTCAGCAGGGAGCCTGCTTCTCCCTCTCTCTCTCTTTGCCTGCCTCTCTGCCTACTTGTGATCTCTGTCTGTCAAATAAATAAATAAAATCTTAAAAAGAAAAGAAAAGAATCAGAGGAAAACTACAAAAACAACCACAAAACAAGTAACAAATGTATATAAATAAATATCTAATCATTAATTACATCAAATATAAATGGACTATATGCTCCAATCAAGACATAGGTTGACAGAGTGAGCAATGCAAGACCCAAGTAAATGCTACTTATAAGAGACTCTTTTCAGCTATAAAGATGCCCGAGATTGAAAGTCAGGAGCCAGAGAAACATGTATCTTGTAAATGGACGTCAAAAGAAAGCCAGAGTACAAACACTTATATTGGACAAAACCAATTTAAACAACTATAAAAGAGACAAAAAACGACACTATATATTAATAAAGGGGGTAAATCAAAAGGAAGAAATAGTAATTCTAAACATGTATGCACCCAACATGGGAGGACACAAATATATAAAACAGTTATAACAAACATAAAGGTACTAATCAATAGTAACACAATAATACTAGGGGACTTTAACACTCCATTTACATTGATAAACAGATCATCCAAAAAGAAAATCAACAAGGAAACAGTGGCTTTAAATGACACACAGGACCAGATGGATTTAACAGATATATTCAGAACATTCCAATCTAAAGCTGCAGAAAGCAAATTCTTTCAACTGCACACAGAACATTCTCTAGAACAGGTCACATATTAGCCCACAAAACAAGCCTCAACAAACTCAAAACGATCAAAGTGATACCATGCACTTCTTTTCACCACAATACTAGGAAACTAGAAATCAACCAAAAAAATAAATAAATAAATAAAATCTGGAAAGTCATAAATACATGAAGTTTAAATAACATGTTACTAAACAATGAACAGGTCAACCAAGAAACCAATGAAGAAACCAAAAAGTATATGGGAACAAATGAAAATGAAAACACAACAATCTAAATATTGAGGTGCAGCAGAAGCAATTCTAAGAGGAATGTTAACAGCAATACAGGCCTATCTCAAGAAGCATGAAAAATATGAAATATATAACCCAAGGACTTAAGTAACAAAATTACAAATGAAAACCTAATAACAACCCACTGTAGAAATACAAACAATCATAATAAAAGGATTATAAAAAAATTATATGCCAACAAATTGAACCTGGAAGAAATGGATAAATTCCTAGAGGCATATACCTTATCAAAATTGAAGCAGGAATAAATAAAAAAAAATTAATGGACTGACTGTCAGCAAAGAGACTGAATCAGTAATCATGAAGGGGCACATGCACCCTCATATTTCTAGCAACACTACCAACAATAGCCAATTATAGAAAGAGCCCAAATATCTATTGACTGGCAAATAAAGAAGATCAGTCAATGGACATTTGAGCTCTTTCCATAATTTAACTATTCCATAATTTGACTTTCCATAATTTAGCTAAAAATATAATACATTTATATTATTAACCCACCAACAAGAATGAAATGTTGCCATTTGCAATGACATGGATGAAACTAGAGAGTATGTTATGTTAAGTGAATTAAGTCAGTCAAAGAAAGACAAATACTATACTATTTCATTACACGTGAAATTTAAGAAACAAAACACAGGAACATAGGGGAAAGAAAAAAAAGAGAGGAAAAAAAAGGGAGGGAGGCAAACCATAAGAGACTCTTAACTATAGAGAACAAACTAAGGGTTTCTGGAGGAGAAATAGGCAGGAGAATGGGATAAATGGGTGACAGATATTAAAAAGAGCACTTGTTGTGAAGAACACTCACTGGATGTTATATGTAAATGATGAGTCATTAAATTCTACTCCTGAAACTAATATTACATAATATGTTAACTAACTAGAATTTAAATAAAATATTGAAACATTTAAAAAAAGAGAGAGACAGAGGTTGAATTTTGAATCAGTAATCAAAATCTCCCAACAAACAAAGTGCAGGACCAGATGGCTTCACAGGCAAATTCTACCACACATTTAAAAAAAGATTTAATACCTATTCTGCTCAAACTATTCCAAAAAAAAAAAAAGAAGAAGAAGGGAAACTTCCATATTCATTCTATGAGACTAGGATTAACCTGATACCAAAACCAGATATACATCACACAAAAAAGAGAACTACAGGCCAATATCTCTGATGAACAATAGATCAAAAAATCCTCAACAAAATATAGCAAACTGAATGCAAAAATACATTAAAAAAAAACACATTTGCCAGGGGGAGGAATCAAGATGGTGGAGAAGTAGCATGATGAGATGACATCATGTAGCAGGAGATCAGCAAGATAGCTTATCAAACTATTCCAAACACCTACAAATCCAACAGGAGATCAAAGACAAGAGCAACAATTCTAGAAACAGAAAATTGACCACTTTCTGAAAGGTAAGAACGGCGAAGTGAATCCAAAGCAACAAGAAGATAAACCATAGTGGGAGGGGCCGGCTCCCGGGAAGCAGCAGAGCAGCGGAGCACAAAATCAGAACTTTTAAAAGTCTGCTGGGGCGCCTGAGTGGCTCAGTCATTAAGTGGCTGCCTTCGGCTCAGGTCATGATCCCAGGATCCTGGGATCGAGCCCCGCATCGGGCTCTCTGCTCCGCAGGGAGCCTGCTTCCTCCTCTCTCTCTGCCTGCCTCTCTGCCTAGTTGTGATATCTCTCTGTCAAATAAGTAAATGAAATCTTAAAAAAAAAAGTCTGCTCCACTGAGGTACATCGCTCCAGAGGGTAAACCAAGGTGAAGTCCATGTGGGACAACGTGGTCTCAGGTCTCACAGGGTCACAGAAGGATCAGGGTGTCTGAATGTCACAGAGCTCACAGGTATTAGAGCAGGGAAGCTGGCTACAGAGATGGAACCGAGGAATGAGCTCTCAACTTGGGGTTACCTTATTGTGATCCGTGGCAGGCACAGGTCACTGCTCTGCGAGCAGGGGCCCCACAAGACCCAGGGAGACTCCCTGGAAGAGTGCAGGGATCTGTAGGGTTTGGAGACTCCAGGCGGGGCTGTGTGCCAGAGACAGAGATGCTGGGTCACAGGCTGGGTGAGCTTGGAGGGCAGCCGGAGGCCAGGGAGAGGGAAGTGATTAAACGCTTTTCTCCAAGGGTGCACTGAGGAGTGGGGCCCCAAGCTCTCAGCTCCTCTAGGCCAGAGATTGGGAGGCCACCATTTTCATTTCTGTCCTCTGGAACTCCATGGAAAGTGTTCAGGGAACAAAAGTTCCCAAAAGCGAACCCTGAACAAATTACTTAGCCTGGCCCCTGGTAAGGGCGGTGCAATTCTGTCTCGGGCAAAGACACTTGAGAACCACTACAACAGGCCCCTCCCCAAGAAGAGCAGCAAGAAATCCAACCATGACCAAGTCCACTTACCAAGAACAGCAGAATTCTAGAAGAGGAGAAATAAAGCATGGAATTCATGGCTTTGTCCCCATGATTCTTTTGTCTTGCAAAGTTAATTAATTTTTTGTAATTTTATTTTTTTCTTCTGCTAAGTTTTTTAAAATTTTTACCTTTTCCTCTTTTAACATTTTTTAACTGGTTTATCTTAATAATACCTTTCAAAAAAAAAATCTTTTTTGAGCCTTCATTATTATAGTCACATTTTATCCTTCATTGTATCTAACTTTATTTTTTGTATACACATAAGGTTTTTCTTCTAAAAAATTTGGGATACAACTTCTTCCAATAGATTAAAAATATACCCTAAATCTAGCACAGGGCTTTGTTCTAGTCTCCAGCCTGAGCAAATTCTCTCCACTTTCTTTTTCTTTATTCTCCCAACCAACTTACCTTATCAACTCCTTTTTAGAAAAAAGAATTTTTTTTTCATCTTTATAGACATACTCCATCCCTTCATCATGTTTACCCTTATTTATGTTTTTCATTCTTTAAAGTTTTGGGAGGTAGTATCTTCTAAGAGACCAAAATACTCCCAAAATTAAGTGGGTAAACCTGTTCTATTCACCACTCTAATATACATATTTTTTTCTTTTCTATATTTTTCTTCATTTTTTTTCTCTTTTTAATTTTTTTTCTGAACTTATTTTTACCCCCTTTCCTCCCCCCCATTTTGGGGTCTCCTCTGATTTGGTTAAATCATTTTACTAGGTCTTTGCCACCCTTTTAGTATTTTATTCACTCCTTCATATACTCTTATCTGGATAAAATGACAAGGCAGAAAAACCACACACACACACACACACAAAAAGAACAAGAGGCAGTACTGAAGGCCAGTGACCTAATCAATAAGGACATTGGTAATATGTCAGATCTAGAGTTCAGAATGATGATTCTCAAGGTGCTAGCCAGTCTTGAAAAAGGCATGGAAGATATTAGAAAAACCTGTCTGGAGAAATAAAAGCCCTTTCTGGAGAAATAAAAGAACTAAAATCTAAGCAAGTTGAAATCAAAAAAGCTATTAATGAGATGCAATCAAAAATGGAGACTCAGGGCACGTGGGTGGCTCAGGCAGTTAAGCCTCTGCCTTTGGCTCAGGTCATGATCTCAGGGTCCTGGTATTGAGCCCTGCATCAGGTTCTCTGCTCAGCAGGGAGTCTGCTTCCCCCTCTCTCTCTCTGCCTGCTGCTCTGCCTGCTTGTGCATGCGCTCGATCTCTCTCTGTCAAAGAAATGAATACATAATAAAAAAAAAATTTTTAATGGAGGCTCTTACTGCTAGGATAAATGAGGCAGAAGAGAGAATTAGTGATATAGAAGACCAATTGACAGAGAATAAAGAAGCTGAGCAAAAGAGAGACAAACAACTACTGGACCATGAGGGGAGAATTCAAGAGATAAGTGATACCATAAGACAAAACAACATTAGAATAACTGGGATTCCAGAAGAAGAAGAAAGAGAGAGGGAAGCAGAAGGTATATTGGAGAGAACTATTGTAGAGAATTTACCTAATATGGCAAAGGGAACAAGCATCAAAATCCAGGAGGCACAGGCCAACCTCCTGGAGGTAAATCTCACAGTATAGTGGAATTTCTTTTTTGATTGAGTGCCCTTGGAGTTTTTAACTCTCAAGAGTTGCCCTCACTGAACCTCCAGCAATCCAGAGACTATGCTTGGCGTTTTCCTTCCAGGTGCTGGTTCCCGCAGCGGTTTCTATGCCTGATTGTTCCTTCAGGCACCTTTAAAATGATGATTTGGATTGAGGAGCCAAGATGGCAGAGAAGTAAAGGGCTCAGATGACATCAGGTAGTAGGAGATCAGCTAGATAGCTTATCAAAACATTGTGAACACCAACAAATCCAACAGGAGATTGAAGAGAAGAAGAGCAGCAATTCTAGAAAAAGAAAATCGACCACTTTCTGAAAGGACAAAATGACAAGGTGGAAAAACTCACCACAAAAAAAAAAAAAAAAAAGAACAAGAGGCAGTACCGAAGGCCAGTGACCTAATCAATACAGACACTGGTAATATGTCAGATCTATTGTTCAGAATGTCAATACTCAATGTGCTAGCTGGGCTTAAAAAGACATGGAAAATATTAGAGAATCCCTTTCTGGAGAAATAAAATCCTGTTCTGGAGAAATAGAAGAACTAAAATCGGACCAAGTTGAAATAAAAAAAAAGCTATTAATGAGGTGCAATAAAAAATGGAGGCTCTTGGGGGTGCCTGGATGGCTCAGTGGTTTAAGCGTCTGCCTTCAGATCGGGTCATGATCTCAGGGTCCTGGGATTGAGCCCCACATCGGGCTCTCTGCTCAGTGGGGAGCCTGTTTCTCCCTCTCTCTCTGCCTGCCTCTCTGCCTACTTGTGACCTCTCTGTCAAATAGATAAATAAATTTTTTTTAAATGGAGGCTCTTATTGCTAGAATAAATGATGAAGAAGAAAGAATTTGTGATATAGAGACCAAATGAAAGAGAATAAAGAAGCTGAGCAAAAGAGAGAAAAACAACTACTGGACAATGAGGGGAGAATTTGGGAGATAAGTGACACCATAAGACGAAACAACATTAGAATAATTGGGATTCCAGAAGAAGAAAGAGAGAGGGGAGCAAAAGTTATATTGGAGAGAATTAGTGTAGAGAATTTCCCTAATATGGCAAAGGGAACAAACATCAAAATCAAGGAGGTGCAGAGAACCCCCCCTCAAAATCAATAAGAATAGGTCCATACCCCATCACCTAATAGTAAAATTTACAAATTTTAGCGACAACGAGAAAATCCTGGAAGCAGCCCAGGAAAGAAGTCTGTAACATACAATGGTAAAAATTTTAGATTGGCAGCAGACTTATCCCAGAGGCCTGGAAGGCCAGAAAGAACTGGCATGATATATTCAGAGCACTAAATGAGAAAAACATGCAGCCAAGAATACTATATCCAGCTAGGCTATGGTTGAAAATAGAAGGAGAGAGAAAAAGCTTCCAGGACAAACAAAAATTAAAAGAATTTGAGAACACCAAACCAGCTCTACAGGAAATATTGAAAAGGGTCATCTAAGCAAAGAGAGAGCCTAAAAGTAGTAGATCAGAAAGGAACAGAGACAATGTACAGTAACAGTAAACTTACAGGCAATATAATGGCACTAAATTCGTATCTCTCAATAGTTACCCTGAATGTAAATGGGCTAAATGCCCCAATCAAAAGACACAGGGTATCAGAATGGATAAAAAAACAAAACTCATCAATATGCTGCCTACAAGAAACTTATTTTAGACCTGAAGACACCTCCAGATATAAAGTGAGGGGGTGGAAAATAATTTACCATGCTAATGGACATCAGAAGAAAGCTGGGGTGGCAATCCTTATATCAGATCAATTAGATTTTAAGCCAAACACATAATAAGAGATGAGGAAGGACACTATATCATACTCAAAGGGTCTGTCCAACAAGAAGATCTAACAATTTTAAATATCTATGCCCCTAACATGGGAGCAGCCAACTATATAAACCAATTAATAACAAAATCAAAGAAACATATTAACAATAACAGTAGGGGACTTTAACACTCCCCTTACTGAAATGGACAGATCATCCAAGCAAAAGATCAACAAGGAAATAAAGGCCTTAAATGACACACTGGACCAGATGGACATCACAGATATATTCAGAACAGTTCATCCCAAAGCAACAGAATACACATTCTTCTCTAGTGCACATGGAACATTCTCCAGAATAGATCACATCCTGGGTCACAAATCAGGTCTCAACCGGTATCAAAAGAGTGGGATCATTCCCTGCATATTTTCAGACCACAATGCTCTGAAGCTAGAACTCAATCACAGGAGGAAATTTGGAAAGAACCCAAATACATGGAGACTGAACAGCATCCTTCTAAAGAATGAATGGGTCAACCAGGAAATTAAAAAAAAAAAAATTGAAAAAACTAATGGAAACAAATGATGATGAAAACACAATGGTTCAACATCTGTGGGACACAGCAAAGACAATCCTGAGAGGAAAATATATAGCGGTATAAGCCTTTCTCAAGAAACAAGAAAGATCTCAAGTACACAACCTAACCCTACACTTAAAGGAGCTGGTGAAAGAACAACAAAGAAAGCCTAAACCCAGCAGGAGAAGAGAAATCATAAAGATCAGAGCAGAAATCAATGAAATAGAAACCAAAAAACAATAGAACCAATCAACTAAACTAGGAGCTGGTTCTTTGAAAGAATTAATAGGATTGATAAACCCCTGGCCAGGCTTATCAAAAAGAAAAGAGAAAGGACCCAAATAAATAAAATCATGAATGAAAGAGGATAGATCCCAACCAACACCAAAGAAATACAAACAATTATAAGAACATATTATGAGCAACAATACACCAGCAAATTTGACAATCTGAAAGAAATGGGTGCATTCCTAGAGACATATAAACTACTACAACTGAACCAGGAAGAAACAGAAAACCTGAACAGACCCTTAAGGAGATTAAAACAGTCATCAAAAATCTCCCAACAAACAAGAGCCCAGGGCCAGACAGCTTCCCAGGGGAATTCTACCAAACATTTAAAGAAGAATTAATTCCTTTTCTCCTGAAACTGTTCCAAAAAATAGAAATGGAAGGAAAACTTCCAAACTCATTTTATGAGGCCAGCATCACCTTGATCCCAAAACCAGACAAGGATCCCATGAAAAAAGAGAATTACAGACCAATATCCTTGATGAACACAGATGCAAAAATTCTCACCAAAATACTAGCCAATATGATCCAACAGTGCATTAAAAGGATTATTCACCACGACCAAGTGGGATTTATTCCAGGGCTGAAAGTTAGGTTCAACATCCACAAATCAATCAAGGTGATACAATACATTAATAAAACAAAGAACAAGAACCCTAAAGTACAGCATGCTTTCCTGATTAAAACTCTTCAAAGTGTAGGCATAGAGGGTATGTACCTCAATATCATCAAAGCCATCTATGAAAAACCCACTGCAAATATCATTCTCAATGTAGAAACACTAAAAGCTTTTCCACTAATGTCAGGAATATGGCAGGGATGCCCATTTTCACCACTGCTATTCAAAATACTACTAGAAGTCCTACCCTCAGCAATCAGAAAAAAAAAGAAATTAAAGGCATCCAAATCAGTAAAGAAGAAATCAAAATATCACTCTTTGCAGATGTTATGATACTATATGTGGAAAACCCAAAAGACTCCACTCCAAATCTGCTAGAACTTGTACAAGAATTCAGTAAAGTGTCAGGATATAAAATCAATGCACAGAAATCAGTTGTACATTTATACTCCAGCAACAAGACAGAAGAAAGAGAAATTAAGGAGTCAATCCCATTTACAATTGCACCCCAAACCATAAGATACCTAGGAATAAACCTAACCAAAGAGGCAAAGAATCTGTACTCAGAAAACTATAATTTACTCATGTAAGAAATTGAGGAAGACACAAAGAAATGGAAAAATGTTCCATGCTCATGGATTGGAAGAACAAATACTGTGAAAATGTCTATGCTACCTAAAGCTATATACACATTTAATGAAATCCCTATCAAAATACCATCCTTTTTTTTTTTTTTTCAAAGAAATAGAACAAATAATCCTAAAATTTGTATGGAATGAGGAAAGACCTCAAATAGCCAGAGGAATGTTGAAAAAGAAAGCCAAAGTTGGTGGCATCACAATTCCAGACTTCAAGCTCTATGACAAAGCTGTCATCATTAAGACAGTGTGGTACTGACACAAAAACAGACATATTGATCAATGGAACAGAATAGAAAGCCCAGAAATAGACCCTCAACTCTATGGTCAACTAATCTTCAACAAAGCAGGAAAGAATGTCCAATGGAAAAAAGACAGTCTCTTCAACAAATGGTGTTGGGAAAATTGGACAGCCACGTGCAGAAAAATGAAACTGGACCATTTCCTTACACCACACATGAAAATAAACTCCAAATGGATGAAGGATCTCAACATGAGAAAGGAATCCATCAAAATCCTTGAGGAGAACATAGGCAGCAACCTCTTCGACCTCAGCCGCAGCAACTTCTTCCTAGAAACATTGCCAAAGGCAAGGGAAGTAAGGGCAAAAATGAACTATTGGGATTTCATCAAGATCAAAAGCTTTTGCACAGCAAAGGAAACAGTTAACAAAACCAAAAGACAACTGACAGAATTGGAGAAGATATTTGCAAATGACATATCAGATAAAAGGCTAGTATCCAAAATCAATAAAGAATTTTTCAAAGTCAACACCCAAAGGACAAATAATCCAATCAAGAAATGGGCAGAGGGGGGTGCCTGGGTGGCTCAGTGGGTTAATGCCTCTGCCTTCAGCTCAGGTCATGATCTCAGGGTCCTGAGATCGAGCCCCGCATCGGGCTCTCTGCTCAGCGGGGAGCCTGCTTTCCCCTCTCTCTCTTTGCCTGCCTATCTGCCTCCTTGTGATTTGTCTGTCAAATAAATAAATTAATTAATTAAAATAAAAAAAAAGAAATGGGCAGAGGACATGAACAGACATTTCTGCAAAGAAGACATCCAGATGGCCAATAGACACATGAAAAAGTGCTCTACATCACTCAGCATCAGGGAAATACAAATCAAAACCATAATGAGATACCACCTCATGCCAGTCAGAATGGCTAAAATTACAAGTCAGGAAATGACAGATGCTGGCTAGGATGGGGAGAAAGGGGAGTCTTCCTACCCTGGTGATGGAATACAAGCTGGTGCAACCACTCTGGAAAACAGCATGGAGGTTTCTCAAAAAGTTGAAAATAGAACCACTCTACGACTCAGCAATTGCACTATTGGGTATTTACCCTTAAGATACAAATGTAGTGATCTGAAGGGGCAAGTCCACCCAAATGTTTATAGCAGCAATGTCCACATAGCCAGACTATGGAAAGAACCTAGATATCCATCAACAGATGAATGGTAAAGAAGAGGTGGTGTGTATATATATATATATATATATGTATATATATATATATATATATATACAATGGAATACTATGCAGCCATCAAAAGAAATGAAATTGTGCCATTTGCAGTGATGTGGATGGAACTAGAGGGTATTATGCTTAGCGAAATAAGTCAATTGGAGAAAGACAACTATCATATGATCTCCTTGATATGAGGAAGTGGAGATGCAACGTGGGGGGTTTGGGGGGTAGGAAGGGAATAAATGACACAAGATGGGATTGGGAGAGAGACAAACCATAAGAGACTCTTAATCTCACAAAACAAACTGAGGGTTGCCGGAGGGAAGTTGTAGGGAGAAGGGAGGGTATGTGCTATTGTGAGTGCTGTGAAGTGCGTAAACCTGGCGATTCACAGACCTGTACCCCTGGGGTTAATAACACATTATATGTTAATTAAAAAAAAAACACCATTTGCCACAATTAAGTGAAATTATTCCCAGGATTATTCCCATTTCCATTCTCATATAAGTGTGGTTTAATATTCACAAATCAACCACCATATGATACATCAACAAGAGAAAATATAAAAACCATATGATCACTTCAATAGATGCAGACAAAGCATTTGACAAAGTACAATATCCATTCAAGATAAAAGCCCTCAAAAAAGTAGGATTAGAGGGAATATATCTCAACAAAATAAAGACCATAAGTGAAAAATCCATAGCTAACCTCAAACTCAATGATCAAAAACTGAGAGCTCTTCCCCTAAGGTCAGGAAAAAGACAAGGATGTCCACTCTCATCACTTTTAATCAAGATGGTACTAGAAATCTCAGCCAAAGCAATCAGACAATGAAAATAAATAAAATGCATCATATTCAGTAAGGAAGAAGCCAAATTTTCACCATTTGTGATTACATAATACTATATATAGAAAGCCCAAAGACTCTACAAAAAATACTGCTAGAACTGATGAATTCAAAAAAGGTCCAGGATACAAAATCAATATGCAGGTATGTGTTGCACTTCTATACACTAATAATGAAACAACAGAAAGAGAAATTAAGAAAACATTCCCATTTACAATTGAACCATAAATAATAAGACACCTAGGAATAAACCTAATAAAAGAGATGAAAGACCTGAACTCTGTAACACTGGGGCATCTGGGTGGCTCAGTGGGTTAAACCTCTGCCTTCGGCTCAGGTCGTGATCTCATGGTCCTGGGATCAAGCCCTGCATTGGGCTCTCTGCTCAGCAGGGAGTTTGCTTCTCCCTCTCTCTCTCTCTTCCTGCCGCTCTGCCTACTGTGATCTCTGTCTGTCAAATAAATTTAAAAAATCTTAAAAAAAAACTACATAACACTGATGAAAGAAATTGAAGATGACACAAAGAAATGGGAAGACATCCCATCCTCATAGATTGAAGAATAAATATTGTTAAAATGTCTATACTACCCAAAGCAATCTAGACACTCAATGCAAAGTCTTTCAACATACTAACAGCATTCTTTACAGAACTAGAATGAACGATCCTAAAATTTGTATGGAAATACAAAAGACCCCAAATAGCCAAAACAGTCTTGAAAAAGAAAAGCAAAGCTGGAGGCATCAGAATTCCAGACTTCAATCTTATTACAAAGCTGTAGCAATCAAAACAAATGGTATTGGCACAAAAATAGACACATAGATTAACAGAATAGATTAGAAAACTCAGAAATAAACCCAAAACTCTATGGTCACTTAATCTTCAACAAAGCAGAAAAGAATATCCAATGGGAAAAAGACAGTCTCTTCAACCATGGTGTTGGGAAAACTGGTCAGGTATATAAAAAAGAAAAAAAAAGCAGACAACCACCTTACACCATACCCAAAAATAAATTCAAAATGAATTAAAGGGTTAAATGTGAGACCTGAAATCATAAAATTCCTATAAGAGAAAACAGACAATAACTTCTTTGACATTGTCTATAGCAACATTTTTCTAACTATGTCTCCTGCACAAGAAAAACAAACTAAAAAATAAATCACTGGGACTACATCAAAATAAAAGGCTTCTGCACAGCAAAGGAAATATCAAGAAAACTAAAGGGCAAAATAGTGAATAGGAGAAGTTTTTTGCAAATGACATATCTGAGAAAGGGTAGTATCTAAAATGTACAAAGAACTTATAAAATTCAACACCCCAAAACCAAATAATCTAATTAAAAATGAGCAAAAGAAATGAACAGACATTTCTCCAAAGAAAGCATATGCCAAAAGACACATTCAAAGATGCTCAACATCATTCATCCATCAGGGAAAGGTTAAATCAAAACTGCAATAAGGTATCACCTCACACTTATCAGTATGGCTAAAATCAACAGCAGAAGAAATAACAAGTTTTGGTAAGGATATGAAGAAAAAGGAACCCTCTTGCACTGTTGGTGAGAACGCAAACTGGTGCAGCCACTCCAAAAAACAGTATGAGGTTTCTCAAAAAGTTAAAAATAGAACTACCCTATGATCCAGTAATCATACTACTGGATATTTACCCCCAAAATACAAAACATTATTTTTTTTTAAAGATTTTATTTATTTACTTGACAGACAGAGATCACAAGTAGGCAGAGAGGCAGGCAGAGAGAGAGAGGGAAGCAGGTCCCCTGCTGAGCAGAGAGCCTGATGTGGGACTCGATCCCAGGACCCTGAGATTATGACCTGAGCCGAAGGCAGTGGCTTAACCCACTGAGCTACCCAGGTGCCCCAAAACATTATTTTTTTTTAAATTTTATTTATTTATTTATTTATTTGAGAGAGAGAGAGCACATGAGAGTAGAGAGGTCAGAGAGCGAGCAGACTCCCCACCTAGCAGGGAGGCCAATGTGGAATTCAATCCCAGGACTCCAGGATCATGATCTGAGCCAAAGGCAGTTGCTTAACCAACTGAGCCACCCAGGCACCCTAAAAACACTATTTTAAAGGGATACATGCACCCCTATGTTTATTTCAGCATTACTTACAACAGCCAAATTATGGAAGTAGCCCAAGTGTCCATCAATAGATAAATGGATAAAGAAGACATGATATATAAGCAATGGAATATTATTCAGCCATAAAAAAGAGTGGAATCTAGACATTTGCTATGATAATGGATGGAGGTAGAGAATAGAACACTAAGAGAAAGACAAATACCATGATTTCACTCTTATGGAATTTAAGAAAGAAAACAAATGAGCAAAGGGAAAAAGGTGGGGAGGGAACCAAGAAAAAATAAGAAAAAGACTCTTACAGAGAACAAACTGATAGTTACCAGAGGTGAAGTGATAGGGGAATTTGTAAAAGAGGTGATGTGGATTAAGGAGTGCACTTGTCGTGATGAGCACTGGGTAGTGTATGGAATTGTTGAATCACTATATTATACACCTGAAACTAATATAACACTGTATGTTAACCATACTGGGAAAAATTTTTGCTAAAAATACACACAGTGAAATGCATTTAGTAGATTAATAACCATGTACCAGGAATCAAAAATACATAGTGATTTAATACAGCAATGAATTAATATATGAAACAACAGGTATAATTAGAATTATCACCTAATTAAGTATGACATAATACATTGTTTTCCTTAAAGATACATCAAGACTTCTGCACAGGTCAAATAGTCAAGTTGAAAGAGATTATGGTAGGAATCAAACTGCATCTTTGAGAGAGTAATGTCAATAAGATGGTAGAATAGGAAGTCCCAGCCCTCATTCCCCTACAGAAACACTTATTTGACAACATACAGACCAAAATTTTTTTGAGAGGCCTGGAATCCAGTTAAAAAGTTATACTACCTCACATAAGCAAAACACCAAGAATAGCCACATTACACTGAGAAAGAAGAGCAATCTCATTATCTGTGTGAGCCCTTGCCTCAAGTTAGCAAAGCTCAGTGTCTAGAGAGATCACATCAGCCCTATACATTTCCCATGGAGGAAGGAGAGAGTAGAACCTGCATCTAAGGGCCACAATCTTTTGGTGCACCACCTGAGGGGCCAGTTTCCATCTTCCTTTCACTGGTATTAATGAACCAGTACAGGCTGGATGTCTGAGGGAAACTAAAAACAAAGGAAAGGGGAAGGTGGTTTTCCACAGAAATAAACAAAATAGAGAAAAAAGAGAAACTACCTTAAATTTTTTTTTAAGTATAAACGAAATTAACAAAGTTTTATCTGGACTAATAAATGGGGCTCAAGTGAAACAAAAAGAAATAAATTCTTTTGAAGAAAATAAAAGGAGACCTTAAGACTGCTAACACAGGAATTTAAAAGATCATAAAAGACTATTATAAACAATTACCTGACAAAAAAATGAATATCCTAAAATAAATGGATAAAATCCTAGAAATATACAACCTGCCAAAATTGAATCATGAACAGATACCTGAACTGACCAATAATGAGTAAGGAGATAGAATGACTAATCAAAAGCTTCACAAAAAAGAAAAGCCCATAACCAGATGGCTTCACTAGTAAATTCTACCAAACATTTAAACAAGAATTAACATCAATCCTTCTTAAACTCTTTATAGATGTTAAATAGAAGAGAACACTTCCAAACTCATGTTACGAGGCCACTATTAATATTTAGAAGGCCTTGATATAAAAAAGAAGCAAAGACATTTAGTTTAACCATTTCCTTTGTTGTGCATAAGGTTTTTATTTTGATGTTGTCTCAATAATTTATTTTTTCTTTTGTTTCCCTTGCCTCAGGAGACATATCTAGAAAGAAGTTACTCTGGCTGATGTCAAAGAAATTACTGTCTGTGTTCTCGTCTAGGATTTTTATGGTTTCAGGTCTCACATTAGGACTATGATAGCCAAGTTATGGAAACAGCTTAAAGGTCCATCAACTTAATGGATAAAGAAGACGTGGCATATATTTATACAATGGAAATATTACTCAGCCATTAAAAATAATGGAATCTTGCCATTTGCAATGATTTGGATGGACCTAGAGAGTATTATGCTAAGCAAAATAAGTCAGTCAGAGAAAGACAAATACCATATGATTTCATTCATGTGGAATTCAAGAAACAAAATGAACAAGGGAAGGGGGAAAAGAGAGAGGGGGCAAACCCAGAAACAGACTCTTAACTGTAGAGAACAGATGGTTACCAGAGGGCATGTGTATGGGGCAATGGGTTAAATAGGTAATGGGGATTAAGGAGTATATTTGTTGTGAATAGCACTGGGTGTTGTATGGAATTGCTGAGTCACTCTATTGTATACCTAAAACCAGTATTACAGTGTATTTTAAATAACTGGAATTTAAACAAAAACTTAAAAAATAGACAAAGACACTACAAAAAAAGAAAACTACAGACCAATATTCCCAATCAATATAGATATAAAAATTCTCAACAAATTACAAGCAAACCAAAATTCAAAGATTAAAATGATCATGCACCATGATCAGGTAAAATTTATCCCTGGGATTTAAGGAAGAGTCAACATATACAAATCAATTATTATGGTACAGAATGTTAACAGAATAAAAGATAAAAATCATACAATCATCTCAATAAATGAAGTAAAAGCATTTAAAAATGCCTTTGCATGGTTAAGACTCCCAAGAAATGATATGGAAGGAAATAACTTCAATATAATAAAGGCTATACATAAAATTCTCACAGCTAACATAATCAATGGAGAAAAACAGAAAGCTTTTCCTCTAAGGACAGGAACAAGGCAAGGTGGTCAACTCATCTAATATCTATTCAATACAGTACTGGAAGTTCTAGCCAAAGAAATTAGATGAGAAAAAGAAATAAAAAGCAACTAAGCCATAAATAAAGAAGTAAAATTATTTCTGTTTGCACATGATAAAAACTGTAAGGGCTCCTCACACATACACCAAGAAACTGTAGAACTAATAAAAAACTGAGTTATGTTGTAGAATACAAAATCAGAATACAGAAGATCATTGCATGCCTGTACATTAACAATAAACATTTGAAAAGGAAATTAAAACAATCCCATTTACACTACCACCAAAAGAATAAAAGGCATAAGAATAAATTTAACCCAGGAGGTAAAACTTCTACATGGAAAACTATGGAACATCAATGTAAAAAAATTGAAATAGACATAAATAATGAAAAGATTTCTCACATTCATGAATTAGAAGACTTAATGGTGTTCAAATGTCATTTTTATCCTCAGTGATCTACATATATTATACAATTCCTGGCAATATTCCACTGTCACTTTCACCAAAAATAGAAAAAACAATAAAAAAATTCATATGGAACCACAGAAGAGCCTGAATACCTAAAATAATCTTGAGAAAGAGAAAGAAGAACAAAGCTAGAACTATCAGAAAGCCTGACTTCAAACAATATTACAAAGCTATTGTAATTAAAACACCATGGTACTGGCATAAAAAAAATAGACATAGACCAATACAACAAACTAGAGAGACCAAAATAAACCTACACAAATATAGTCAACTAATTTTTGACAAGAATGCCAAGAATACACAAGGTAGAGAGTCTCTTCGACAAGAGACAAATGGCATTTGGAAAACTAGATTTCCAAAATCAAAAAGATGAAATTGGACTCTTATCTTATACCATACAGAAAAATCAAATGGAAGTGGAATAAAGATTTAAGGTATAAAAATACTAAAATAAAACCCAAGGAAAATGCTTCATGATATTGCATTGGTAATGATTTCTCAACATGACACCAAAACCACAGGCAACAAAAACAAAATACACAGTGGGACTACATCAAATGAAAACTTCTGTACAGTGAGAGAATTAACTGACTGGGAACGGCAACCTATAGAATGGGAGAAACTATTTAGAAACGATACTTCTCATAAGTATTAATACTATATATATATATATATATACACACACACACATACATACATATATATAAAATACAACTCTATATATACATACAAAAAAGAACTCAGACCACTCAACAGCAAAAACCAAATAATCCAATTTTAAAATGGGCAAAGGACCTGAATAGACATTTCTTTTGAGAAATCATGACTTTGGCTCAGGTCATGATCTCAGGATCCTAGGATTAAGCCCCGGGTAAGGCTCCTCACTCAACGGGGAGTCTGCTTGTCCTTCTCTTCTTCTACCTCTGTTCCTCCCCTCTCCCCAATGTCTTCTCTAATAAATAAATACAATATTTTAAAAAAAATTTAAAAATAAGATAATCAAATCATAAAAACAGAAAGTAGAATGATGGTTTCCATGGACTTGAAGGGAGAGGGAAATTAAGAGTTGTTATTCAATAGAAAGTTTCAGTTCTAGAGTTAAGTTCTAGAGATCTACTGAACAACACTCTATCTGCAGTTAACAACATTGTACTGGACACTTAAAACTCTGTTAAGAAAGCAGATAAAGTATTCTTAGATTAAGTACCAAGTATTCTTTTGTTTTGTTTTGTTTTTAAGATTTTAATTATTTATTTGACAGAGAGAGATAGAATACAAGCAGGGGAAGCCTCAGAGGCAGAGGGAGAAGCAGGCTCCCTGCTGAACAAGGAGCTGCATGTGGGACCCCATCCCAGGACTCCTGGATCATAATCTGAGTTGAAGGCAGACACTTAATTGACTGGGCCACCCAGGGGTCCCTCAAGTATTCTTTTTTTAAGAAAAATTTTTTTAAGATTTTATTTATTTATTTGACAGAGAGAGATCACAAATAGGCAGAGAGGCAGGCACAGAGAGAGGGGGAAGCAGGATCCCTGCTGAGGAGAGAGCCCGATGTGGGGCTTGATCCCAGGACCCTGAGATCATGACCTGAGGCAAAGGCAGAGGCTTAAACCATTGAGCCACCCAGGTGCCCTAAAATATTTATTTTTAAGTAATCTCCACACCCAGTAGTGGCTTGAATTTACAACTGTGAGATCAAGAATCTCACACTCTACCAACTGTGTCAGCCAGGTGCCTCAGGTATCAAGTATTCTTACAATTGAAAAACACACACACACAAAACCAAAACTCTACGTTTTTTTAAAAGACTTACTTACCTATTTGAGGGAGAAAGAACAGGGTGGAGGGGCAGAGGGATAGAGAAGCTTAAGCAGACTCTGCATTGAACTTGGAGTCTGACCATCCCATGACCCTAAAATCATGATCTGAAATGAAACGGAGTTGGGAATTTAACCGACCGTGCCACCCAGGCACCCAAAAACTCTGCATCTTTGAATTCACTGATAATAGTACTAATCTCTACAATTCTTCTTAAAGTGAAATATTACTTTGGTTTATTATTTTAGTAGGTTAATTAGATCTAATTTGCTTCACTTGGCTTTTCTTATCATAACAGATTTCATTTCATGACTTAGGTAACCAATATGGAAATCTTCCAATTGTCAGTATACTTATGCCAATTTTTATCTCAAAGTATGGACATAACTAAAGAATAGACTTAGGAAAACACACAGCACACTCTGAGATAGGCACAGACAAAATTTCATTGGCCACCTGATTGCCACAAACCCTATTTCTGACTGTCCACATTAGCATTCTCTTACTCCAGAAATTAGTGACAGTTCAAAATCAAAAATCAGTGTCCAATAACCTCAAAAATTTTGATTATTCTCATTATCCTTTGAAGAATAGGAAAAATACAGTATAAAATTGTGGCTGTGGAGCCAGTTCTCCAAGGGTCACTGACACCAAGACAGCTTCCTGGTTAACAATGTCTTCCATTAAGATCGAGTGTGTTTTGCAGGAGAATTGCTGGTGCGGGGAATCTCCGGTGTGGGAGGAGGCATCCATCTCACTGCTCTTTATAAATATTCTTGCAAAAAAACTTTGCCATTGGGATTCGCTCAGCAAGTGCGTGCAGCAAGTGACCATGGATGTCCCCATCAGCTCTGATCACTTCACCTGGGAGGAGGCTATGTCACCACCATTGGAACAAAGTTTGGTGCTCTGAACTGGGAAGATCACTCAGCAGTTGCTCTGGCCACAGGAGATAAAGACCAGAAAAACAACTGGTTCAATAATGGGAAGGTAGATCCTGCTGGGAGATATTTTGCTGGCACTATGGCCGAGGAGACCACCCGGCAGCTCTGGGGTGGCACCACGGGTCCTTGTACTCTCTCTTTCTGGACCACCAAGCAGAAAAGTATTTTGAGCAGGTGGACATCTCTTGCTCAATGGTTTGGATTGGTCCCTGCATCACAAAATCTTCTATTACATTGGCAGCCTGTCCTATTTGGTGATGCCTTTAACTATGACCTACAGACAGGAAAGATCTCCAACCTCAGAAGTATTTACAAGCTGGAGAAAGAAGAACAAATTCCAGATGGGATGTGTATCTATGCTGATGGGAAACTCTGGGTGGCCTATTATAATGGAGGGAAAGTGATTTGTTTAGATTCTGAGACAGGAAAAAGACTCCAAACTGTGAAACTGCCTGTTGTTACAACAACTTAATGCTGCTTCAGAGGTAAGAACTACTCTGAAATGTATGTGACCTGTGCCCGGGATGGAATGGATCCCAAGGGTCTTCTACAGCAGCCTGAAGCTTGTGGGATCTTCAAGATAACTGGCCTGTGGGTCAAAGGAATTCCTCCCTATCCCTATGCGATATGAGTGGCAAGCCTTCTTTCCCACTGGAGGAACTTTTAAAGACACAGAAAATTCTAGAGCCAAAATTTCACTCTAGTTACAAAAAAAAATCAAAGAAATGATATTATTAACAGGGCTTACAATTTTTAAAAGGTAGAGAACTTTACTAAGGGGTGACACGTAGTTTTGATAATATACTAAAAAGCCTTCTGCAAAGGTATTATAGAAATAGAAAAAAAATGTTCAACCTGTCAACCAGCCTCTTGATTCTTTTATTCTTTGCAAATTGCTGGTGGCGGGGGGGGGGGGGGGGGCATGTTTGTTCTGCACTCCATGCTTATAATACCTAAAGCTTCAAAAAACTAATAAATAATGGCTTAGTAATGACTTAAAAAATAGTCATGGCTGTGTAGAAGTGTCCTTCCTCAAGACAACACGGCCCTCCCTTCACTCAAGGAGCTTCAGTTTGGTAAATTGAATAGATTCTAAAGTAAATCTCTGGATGCATTAAACAAATTACTTGTTGCCTGGATCTGGGAATGGAAGTGGGGATTAACTACAAATAGGCACAAGGAATATTTTAGGGAGATTGAATTATTCTGAAACTGAATAATGATAATGGTTATACAACTTCATAAATTTATTTTAAATTACTGAGTAATACATTTAACTGGATAAATTTTACAGTATACGTATTAAGCCTTCAAAAAGTTGTTAAAATACCAAATGAGATTTTGCCAATCTAATATTTCACTATTTTTGGAACTCCCCCTGATATGTTCAAGTATTAATTCATTATTTCTCAAAATTCCAAGTTAGACAAACCATTACAGGTATAATGTGATAGTTTTCATAAACGTGATAGTGTTTACCATCTAATACCATCAATGGTTTATATAAATTGCCATAACACAATGAACATCTAAAGTTAACCTAAAATTCTCTAATTTGAAAAAAATATATATCAGAGCACAAAAATCACAGATCATCACATTGAACTGCTTGATTTCCCTGGATCTCTTCTACAAGTTTTGATAATTTACCTTTGGGAAAACCAGTGTACACAAAAGACCTGGTTTCCATTAGAAGCAATTATGGACTCTGCCCAGTCCTACCATCCAGTCCAGCTAACTGACTCCCTTCCAAATGGTAGGAACCGTTTATAACTATCTGTCTCAAGAAATGGTGGCAATTCAAAAGGGTGTGAACTGTCTGTACATCTCAGTCTCTTGAAGCTCCTGCTGAGTGAGACGGGCACCTGAGCATGAAACCTGCTCTCTAACTCCCCAAGAACTGGTTACATTTCATTCCCAAATCTTCTTTCTCCTTTATCTCAAGGTTCTTTTTGCTCATTCTCTTTATTTGAATAATTTTTACTTATATAGTTTTATACAGGTTCTGGTATCATTTTGATAATTTCAATTATATTGTGAGATGAATTTCTCTTCAAAGAGCCCATATCTTTATTAAATTGGTATGTGAAGGGGTTTCAATTTTCCATGCCTTTTTTTCCTCTGATATTAGATTCATGGGAATTCATGGAACATTATATCTTGGTTATTTCATTCCAAATAAGTACAATCTGGCAGAACAAGATATCTTATGTTCAGAAAGAATTGAATGATCAAATCTTAAAAATCATTATAATTATTTTAAAAAATGTATTAAGTACTTATTATGTGCCACAACATACTCTGCTGTTGTCCATGTTGTCATTTAATCCTCACAACAACAACAGTATAAGGTAAGTATTATTATCATCCCTATTTTACAGATGAGGAAATTCAGGGAGAGAGAAGTGAAGCAACTCACCCAAGGACACATAGTTCATAAATCTATGAACAAGGAGATGGAGATTCGAATCCAGGTAGTCTGTCCCCAGAATGCTTGTTATTAGTTACTATAAATACTGCTATTTATAAAATTACTCCTAGATCATTTTTCTTATTTCTTAAACTAATTTCAAATTCTCTTTTAAAATATTACTTATAAAATATAGAAAATAAGAGTTCATATTTAGGAAAAAATAAAATCACTTAAAAACCCACAAACTAAAGATACTTTAAAGCCTAAATATTTTTATACATACATTTACATTATGTTATTTTAAAATCTTTTTTTTAACTTAACAAATTATTTTTCCAGTTTCATTTATCTGAAGTTCTAATCTATGTCATGTGTTCAAAAACTCTTCTGAACATAGACTCAAGTGTGTTTAAAAGTTCTCTTCCTGCTTCATGTACCAAACAGCTTTCCATTGGAGGCTTAAGCTTAAAAAGTATTCTTCTCTTTCAAATTACTGAATTTTTCCAAATATCCAGTGATGTTTTCAGTTTAGCAATATGTCTTTAGGATATTTAATATTTTATTATAATTTGAGGACAGTTCTAGATACTCTGTAATAACTATACACATTTTGTTTGAGCCAAAAAATAAAGAGGAAAGTTTGTACTTTTTCCAGTTTTACTGCATAGATTTAGGATCTACTTGTGACTGTGAGGTGCTGAGGTCACTCTGTGAGAATGATGTCATGACAAGGAGGTTGCTGATCAAGATTGGTTTCCATTCTCCATCAGCAAGCAGGTGCCGAAGAATTCAAACCTCAAAGTCATTTGGTGAAGATTTATTCTCCACCAAATATCCTATAATAGCTTCTATGCCCTGATTTTGCCTACCATGTCTTCTTGAATGTCAGTGAAGACTATCATTTGATAGTGCCTACCTTGTGCCAGAAATTGTGCTAACTACTGGGGTATACAAATTGGTTAAAATCCCTTTTTCTGAAATAAATTATAATATATTATATTATAAAGAAATTATTATATATTTTATTTTTAAAAAGGTACGAGATATAACAGTAGTTCAGAGATACTACTCTGCTTAGGGTTATAAATGAATACTCCAGAGTAGCTTGTATTTAATCTCAGTTTTGAAGGATAAAGGAAAGTGGAATTAACATTTCTGTCAGATAGTTTTACCCATATACTCTCAAGTCTTCAAAACATCTGGGGATGTTTCTCAGACTGAGAAACAAACTGGAGGGGGGTTTGGGTGAGCCTGGTGGTGGGTATTATGGAGGGCATGTATTGCATGGAGCACTGGATGTGGTGCATAAACAATGAATTTTGGAACACTGAAAAAAATTAAATAATTAAAAAAATCTGGAGATGTAAGTTAGACACCTCTCAATTTATAGACAAATAAATACCATCAGTATAATTGGCTAGTATATCCTAGTTTATATAGATCATATGTGGCAGAACTAGAATGGCAACCAAGTCTATCAGGCCTTTTAAGCAAATATGTTTCCACTTTGTAATGACCGGGAATAATACAGATGACAGTATATGCAAGAGCAGAGAAATGTGAAAAAATAGAGTAACACATTCAGTTTATAAAGAGCTTGATGTGATATGCTACTAGATTTTAACATATCACAATGATAAAACCAGAAAATGAAATAAGAGAGTTACATGACCATATATTTTTTTTTAAGATTTTATTTATTTACTTGACAGAGAGAGATCACAAGCAAGCAGAGAGAGAGAGAGGGAAGCAGGCTCCCTGCTGAGCAGAGAGCCCGATGCGGGACTCGATCCCAGGACCCTGAGATCATGACCTGAGCCGAAGGCAGCGGCTTAACCCACTGAGCCACCCAGGCGCCCCACATGACCATATTTGATCTTTATTTATTATGTTTAATTAGCCAACATATAATCATCATTAGTTTTTGATGTAGTATTCAAGAATTCATTAGTTGTGTATAACACCATATTTGATCTTTAGATAGACAAATCTGAAAGCAGAGTGTAGAAAGTATGAAATGTAGGTAAGATTGAAGGCAGAGAGATCATTCAGAAGCCTTTATGGTCACTAATTAGAAAAAAAAATAGACCTGAAATAAAACTGACAGTGGAAGTGAAGAGGAAGAAGCAAAACAGAACTATTCAGGAAGTGTAATTTTCCTTCTGGTATATAAGATGAGAGAGGATAAAAGGTGTCTCAAAGACTCCTGAATTAAGCATCTGAGAGAACACTCATGATATTTCCTAAAGCATTAAAAAGAGGATGAAATCATGAGTTCATCCTTGCACATTTTAATTTTGAAGTGTTTGAGGGATGTCCCTTTATGTACTACAGTAAAGTCTTGGGTTTATTATGCTAGAGTCCAGGAATAGAGCTATAGATAGGGAAATCTTTCATAATCTGGCTGGTAGGGGTGGGAGGGAGAATCCATGCATCAGTGAAATATACAAAAAGGAAGTTAGAAATAGGGGTGCCTGGATGGCTCAGTTGTTAAGCACCTGCCTTTGGCTCAGGTCATGATCCCAGGATCCTGGAATCAAGTCCTGCATTGGGCTCCCGGCCTGGAGTGGCAGGGAAGCCTGCTTCTCCCTCTTCCACTCCCCCTGCTCCTGTTCCCTCTCTCACTGTGTCTCTCTGTCAAATAAATAAGATCTTAAAAAAAAAAAAGTTAGAAATATAGGAGAAAAACCAAGAGAGATGTGTTATACAAATATTAAAAATGCATCTAGCTTCAAGTTAACATTGCCTTATTTACAGTCTCTTAAAGTAAGCTTTTATTTTTCTCAACAGGATATCAGAAGGTAGACCTTTTTCTGACATCAAAGACCTTTTAGACAGGATTATTTTTCTAACTGTTCATAATATCTTCTTTAACATGTAGATACTCAAAGGTCATGAGTGTTGCATCTTTGGGCATCACATTAATCTTGAATGCAAGGATAAAAGAGCCCCAAAAAAGAGACTTTTCCACATTAATCTTTCTATTTTAATCTGGGAAAAGAAAACCTTCCACAAAAGGCATTGTTCTTTATCTCATCAAAACAGCTACATGCCCCTCTTATACCAATCCATGGCCAAGGTACTTAGATTATCATATTTCATCCCAGAGCTAAGATAAGAACCTATGTTCTTCCAAAACTCAGAAATTTCCATCAAATGCCTAAACAGATAGGTGTTCTCTTATCACAAACTGTATGGAAAACGTTTTGGGATAGGCAGCCAATAACAGCAATGGATGACAGAAGAAATTTCAAAAACAATTCACGATCAACAATACCAAATTTGGAGAACAAGTATGTAAGACAAAGGCTAAAAATTGTTCATTATATGTGACATTTTTATGTGTATGTAGACCATTGTGTACTAAATTCCTGGTAACTTCTCTAAAAGAATTTTCTGGAACAAGTGACTTGTTTCGGCTTGTTCAGTAAATGTGTAAGTTAAGATAAACTCACTTGTGAAGGGCTTTTAGAGAGTAAAGGAAAAATAAGAAGGATACCCCCCTCCCCATCCTTGAAAGATTTGATTTTTGAAGGAGAAATGTTATGTGCAACACATTAAGGGAAGTAAAAATTTCAGATATAGGAAAAAGATTAAAGCATCTTGATCCTTTGACAGGGTTAGAATGTACTTGGAAGTGCTAGCCTTGAAAAGCACAGAGCATTGGTTATAATACATTCTCAAGTCATAAAACTCTAGATACACCACTCCTAGTTTTGCCACTTCATCTTTCTCAGGCACGGTTTCATTTGTGAAGTGGGGATAATAAAACTGAACCTATCTTATACAGTCATTAGGAGGTTTGAGAAAAATAATACACTTAACACAATTCCCTAAATATAGGAGACACTCATATCTGTTGTCTGTGATCATTAGAATTATTGTTTATAATTAAATTAACTCCTCTTTACTCTCAGATATACAATATTTTATTTTATTTTTAGCTAGTAATCTGTTTACTAAAAGTGGTCTTGGACCAATGGTGATAATCATGTCATAAACTTAGTATTAATATTAAGCCTGTACACCCGAATTCCATTTAAACTAAAAAGCCCAATATAGTGAGTGATGGGATGTAGTCAAGTAATTTTGTCATGGTGATCTCTATAAGCCCAGTGAAGAATGGAAAAAAAAAAATTCAATTTTTTATTTAAATTCAATTTAATTAACATATACTATATATTCATTTCAGAGGTAAAATTTAGTGATTCATCAGTTGCATACATCACCCAGTGCTTGCTACTTCAAGTGCCCTCCTTAATGCCCATCAACGAATTACTCCAGCCCCCTTCCCTCCTCCCCTCCAGCAAACCTCAGTTTGTTTTCTGCAGTTAAGAATCTCTTTGGTCTGCCTCCTCTTTTTTCATCTTATTTTATTTTTCCTTCCCTTCCCCTATGTTCATCTGCTTTACAAGAAGGAAAAATTTAAGGGACGAAGAAAGGTTCAAGTAAGAGAAGAGAGATTAGATATTTATGTGATATTATGTGGTATTAAAAAAACACTTAGGGGGCGCCTGGGTGGCTCAGTGGATTAAGCCACTGCCTTCGGCTCAGGTCATGATCTCAGGGTCCTGGGATCGAGCCCCGCATTCGGCTCTCTGCTCCGCGGGGAGCCTGCTTCCTCCTCTCTCTCTGCCTGCCTCTCTGCCTACTTGTGATCTCTCTCTCTGTTAAATAAAAAAATAAAAAAAAAAAATCTTAAAAAAAAAACCACTTAGGGCAATGGTCATGGATTCTAGATAATGATCTAGAAATCTTTCAGAAAAAAAAGATTTAAGTATGGGGTAAAAAATTAAAGTAACCCCTTTGTCTCTATCTGCAAAATTTATAGTCATTTATTTCCCTCATATATACCCCTTCATATAGTAAATTTGCTGCTAACCTTATTTCCTCGTTTTTCTCCTCTCAGTCAATTATATCTAACTTAATTAGAAAGGCAATTAGGGGATCTATGTTTCTGCCAGTGATACTTACTCTTTTAAATTTTCATTCTCAGGTCACTTGAAAATCAGCTCTCCTGTACCAGTCAATGGGTGGACTAAATGACTCTGTGGTCACTGAGATTGTGTTACTGGCACTTTCTTGTTCTTGGGAGAAAAAAATTTTTCTCATCTTGATGTGTTTGTTTCTCTATTTAGGGGTCCTCTTGGGAAACCTTTTTATTTTGTTTTTGGTAATTTTTGATTCTCACCTACATTCTCCCATGTATTTCCTGCTGGCCAACCTGTCTCTCATTGATGTGGGTCTTTCCTCTACCACAGTTCCCAAGATAATCAAAGACCTCTTAAATGAATACAAAGTAATTTCTTTCCAAGGTTGTATGGCACAAATATGTTTTATTCACATCATAGGAGGCGTGGAGATGGTGTTACTCATAGCCATGGCATTTGATAGGTGTACAGCAATCTGTAAGCCTCTTCACTACTTAAAAATCATGAATCCTAAAACATGTATTTCATTTGTAATCACTGGATGGGTAACTGGGGTGATCCATGCTATGTCTCAGTTTTTATTTGTCATAAAGTTGCCTTTCTGTGGGCCTAATAAAGTGGACAGCTTTTACTGTGACTTTCCCAAGATCATAAAACTTGCATGCACAGATGCAGCCAAGTTTGAGTTTATTGTTACTGCCAACAGTGGCTTCATGAGCATGGTCACCTTCTTCCTGCTAATACTTTCCTATTCGTTCATTTTGATCACAGTTTGGAAACATTCTTCAGGAGAATTATCCAAGGCATTTGCTACTTTGTCAGCTCACATCACTGTGGTTTTTTTGTTTTTCACTCCATGCATGTTTTTGTATGTCTGGCCTTCTCCCCCACCTTCAATTGATAAAAATCTCTTCATTGTGGACTTTGCTATCACCCCTGTCTTGAATCCTGCTATCTATACACTAAGGAACAAAGACATAAAGGTAGCTATAAAAAGACTGCACAAAAAGGTATCTTTTTCCAAATTATGTTGACCACTTTTGGGGGGGAGCTCTAAAACTAAACATCCCATTACACATTGACCCACCCCTACTTAGGTACCTCGAATTTAACATATCCTGAACAAATTCATCATCTACCATTTTAAGCCTGCTACCACTATACCTGTGGAGTATACAACCACTACCAATTATGTGAATATAAATTCATCATACTAAGAATTAGTATTCTAACAGAGAATAGCATAATCTAACAAAGAACATTTTAATCTTGAATCTTTGTTTATTTTTCAAATAAAATATAATAATACTATTTCTGCTATTCATTACATCTAAAAATAACCTGTATATTAGTTCTGATGAATGGATAAACATCAAAAATCATCACATTAAATTGCTCTCTCTCTGTGTGTGTGTGTGTGTGTGTGTGTGTGTGTGTGTGTGTGTGTATGGTTCCAATGGCTTTACTTATTTTTTAAAAGAAGACCCATGGGGCGTCTGGGTGGCTCAGTGGGTTAAGCCTCTGCCTTCGGCTCAGGTCATGATCTCAGGGTCCTGGGATCAAGCCCTGCATCACTTCCCCCTTCCCCTCTGCATGCCTCTCTGATCTCTCCCTCTGTCAAATAAATAAATAAAATCTTTAAAAAATAAAAAAAAAATAAAAGAAGACCCTGGAACAAATTCAGTGGGCCAGGAGTTTATTTAGATGGGGTATTAGGAACACATTTGTTCAGAAATGGAGACAGGGGACAGAAAAAGAAAGGATGCCAAAAGAGGTTATATTAACTGGTATTCTACTATATGGACATTGCGATGCAATTTTGCTATGGCCCTCTTGGAGAATGTGCATAATCTATAACTTATATTTGTTTCACTTGAGGCAAGGAAGCTGTGTATTTCTGTGTTGGGGTAGCTCTAAGGTATTAACTCCACGACAGTTTCAGGCTTCCCCACATAGTAGGTTGAGCAGTTTTGATATCCAAAGAAAAGTCCTCAAGCAGAAAATCTTTGCAGTTTATGGTATAAAACAATATACATTCTTAGGAATATTAAGCACAGAGGGATATGTATGCAACATTGAAATCATCAGATACACTCCACATCTTCCCATGCTTAGAGGTATTCATTTTCCATGTAAGTTCACTCCATCATTGATTCTTCAAATACAGGAGTGTTAATGAAACAGGTATTAATGGGTTCTATCATGCATATGTTCCCAAGAAGATTTTCATTATCTCCTTCCTCCATAATCCATTCTAGATTTTCCTCACATTTGTCCAGCACTTCTGCTCATCTAGATCACTTGCCCAGATCCATATCTTCCCACCTAGGAAGGCTAAATGATTACCATGCTCTTATCATGCTGCAATTGCTGCAACTGCCCATTTAGAGTTATCACCAAGTGTGGCAACCATTCTATTTCTTTGCATTAATAAAGTTTAATTGTACCTGGCATGAGAGTAACTGTTTTTTGTTTGTTTGTTTGTTTGTTTTGTTTTGTCTGCTGATCTACAAACACAAGGAAACAAAAATGACCAGTGAGCTACTAAAACTTTAGGTTTACTGAAATGCTTACTCTGTCCCCAGAAGAAGCATTCACCCTACCCCAGAAGAGGTCAAAATTATAGGTCCAGAAAGCTCAAATTCCCCCAAGGAAGTGATGGTGAGTGGAGCCACTCTCATTGACTATCTTTGGTTTCCAAACCTATGCATTTTGGAATACAATACCTTATAATGTCCATTGTTTCAAAAGTATTTATCACATGTTAAAGCACAAAGTGTCATCACCAAACATACTTACTTGTACCTTTATTTGCGTCTTTAAAAGGCTATTCCCATGTTCTATTAGTTTCACACTTTCGCATGCTGTATATTGCTACACCAATAGATCACTTGGTTATGTGCCCACTGTTGTACTTTCTTGGCTGTAAAGATATTTCTCTGTCCTAAGCAATGTTATGAAGGACATTAGACTTACTATCTTCAGATCTCTTAATGACCAAGCTACTGTCATAGGATAGTCAAAACCAAAACCATAATTGGGAAACATCTTTACCACAGTAAGAACTACTCACAACTCTTCCACCATGAAAGGGTTCTAATGTAAACAACTATAAGTTGTTACCAAGTTGTTAATTAAATGCATTAACAGATGAAACCATATAAAGGGTTTGGATTCCATCTGTATTTATTTTTTTTTTTTAAGATTTTTATTTATTTGACAGAGGTCACAAGTAGACAGAGAAGCAGGTGGGGGTTGGGGGGGGGAAGCAGGCTCCCCGTGTACAGAGAACCCGATGTGGGGCTCAATCCCAGGACCCCAGGGTCATGACCTGAGCCAAAGGCAGAGGCTTTAACACACTGAGCCACCCAGGTGCTCCTCCATATGTATTTCTGAAATGACAAAGGTTAATAATGGCTGTCACTATAACTACCTTACTGAGAAGAGAATATACTGAAAGAACCCATGGAAAGACTTCATCCTTGTCATTCATAACTACTTCATTCATGGGTCCATAGTACAAGCACTATAGTGGCTGAGCTAGGTTATCAACTCTTCTTGGAACACAGTAGAATTCTGATGGAATACAGCAGAAACATAAATAAGAAGTATAAGTGTTATTCTTCTTGGTGTCTTATGGCTAAAGAGACAATTATATCGCATATCATCATAGCCTATATTTAAGTAACTACTATCCACGTTAAGTGACAATCCCAGTTAGGCAGAAATTATAAAAATGACCCATACTAGAAGATATTTGCAAATGACATATCAGATAAAGGGCTAGTATCCAAAATCAATAAAGAACTTATCAAACTCAACACCCAAATAACAAATAATCCAACCAAGAAATGGGCAGAGGACATGAACAGACATTTCTGCAAAGAGACATCTAGATGGCCAACAGACACAAGAAAAAGTGCTCCACATCACTCAGCATCAGGGAAATACAAATCAAAACCACAATGAGAAACCACTTCACACCAGTCAGAATGGCTAAAATTAACAATTCAGGAAATGACAGATGCTGGTGAGGTTGCAGAGAAAGGGGAACCCTCCCACCCTGTTGGTGGGAATGGAAGCTAGTGCAACCACTCTGGAAAACAGCATGGAGGTTCCTCAAAAAGTTGAAAATAGATACCCTACGACATGGTCATACCCTATGACCCAGCAATTGCACTACTGGGTATTTACCCAAAATACTGGGTATTTACCCTAAAGATACAAATGTAGTGATCTGAAGGGGCAAGTGCACCTGAATGTTTATAGCAGCAATGTCCACAATAGCCAAACTATGGAAAGAACCTAGATGTCCATCAACAGATGAATGGATAAAGAAGAGGTGGTATATATATACAATGGAATACTATGCAGCCATCAAAAAATGAAATCTTGCCATTTGCAACAATGTGGATGGAACTAGAGGGTATTATGCTTAGCAAAATAAATCAATTGGAGAAAGACAACTATCATATGATCTCCCTGATATGAGGAAGTAGAGATGCAACGTGGGGGATTTGGGGGGTAGGAAAGGAATAAATGACACAAGGCAGGATCAGGAGGGAGACAAACCATAAGAGACTCTTAATCTCACAAAACAAACTGAGGGTTGCTGGGGGAAGGGGGGTCGGGAGAGGGTAGTGGGGTTATGGACATTGGGGAGAGTATGTGCTATGGTGAGTGATGTGAAGTGTGTAAACCTGGTGATTCACAGACCTGTACCCCTGGGGCTAATAATACATTATATGTTTATAAAAAAAATAAAAATTAAAAAAAAACCTGACCCATACTTATGAGGACAAATATTGTACACTAGAGTCATTTCATAATTTCCAGCAGAGTGCTAGACTGGTTTTTTGTTTTTTGTGGGTTTTTTTTGTTTTTGCATTTTTTGTTGTTTTTGTGGGTTTTTTTTTTTTTTCATTAAAAAAAAAATAGGTTAATACATATGGTATGAAATGAAAGGATTAAGTGAAATAGCTCCAAAAACAAATAAACTAGCAATTAGGAAGGAGTTGCGGTAGTAAATCTGTGCTGTTGAATGTACACTCATAAGAATAAAATCAGAATAATTAGTAAGGAAAGCCCAGATAAGATTTAATTTCTATCCTATAATAAAGGTAGATTCTCAAAACAGAGGTGAATAAATCCATATAATCAAAAATAACAAATAATTTGAACAAAAAGGTAAGTTCTTCACACACACACAAAAAAATAGATACATTTCCTTCAACATAAATTAATTGGATGAAATTATTTTACAATTATATCATGAAGTAACTTTCAATAATGTGAGGTTTATATAATTATGGCATAAAATATTCAGTATTAAGCAAGGCAAAACAAGTAGAAAACATAAAAAAGCAAAGATTATATTTTATTACATTAAATTTACTTTAATTTATTTTTTATTATTACATTAATTTTAAATTTATCAAAAACAAATAGTTCTAGTTCTGCATGTAGGAGCTTGGAGTCACTATTTCATCCTAACAACAAATACAAAGCAGAAAAGACTAAACAATCAACAACTCTTCTTGGATCAATAAGAAAGGGGAGGACACAGGGCAAACTGTTGTCTCCTAGATTAGAGACACAAACAACAGAAACTGTTATAGCAATGAGACCTGGAGTAGGAAACATAAACCATAATTGATGAATTGCTGGAGTCTCAATACAGGCAATTTGGAAAGTTAAAAACTGTCCAGGCGAAACCAGCCATGGGGGGTTGGGGGGGGGTAGGGAGTCCAAAAAATATTGTGAGGTTTACTTCCAGCAGATTCCCTAGTAAACAACTGAGAAAAATTCCCTCAGGTTTCTGGCAAAGAAAGGGGAAAAGGAAGTATTTTGAAATACACCCCAACACTTCGTTTCTCTTAAGAAGCCCTGCCCTCAATGGAAAGTAGTAAAGCAGAATCTAAACTACTGAGGTATCATAAGAGCCTAAATAACCTGGAGAAGACAAATACCCAGCTCCAATCCTTTTGCCATTTTGTCCCATCTAAGGTGGAATAAAAAATAAAAATAAACACACACACACAGAGATACCTGTAAAGTTCACAGTCCAGAGGCACAGGCTCATTAAAAAACTAAGACCTAATTGAGAGGCTATATAATGCTTCCCCTTCCACCCACACTTCACCACCACATTAACTAAGGCCTATTTACAGCCATTTCTTTTACCCAGTACAGCATGTCTACCAATGAAGGAAAAAATTACAAGGAATACTGAAAGGAAAAAAACAAATTTGAAGAGACAGAACAAGCTTCAGAGCTAGATATCGCATGGATGTTGGAATTATCAGACCAGAAATTTAAAATAACTATGATAAATGTGCTAAGGGCTCTAATGGATAAAATAGACAGCATTTAAGAACAGATGGCCAATGTAAGCAGAAGGATGGAAACCCAAAGACAGAACAAAAAAGAAATGCTAGAGATCAAAACCACAGTAAAAGACATGATCGGTGACTTTGATGGGCTCATTAGTAGATGGGACATGGATGAGGAAAGAATCTCCTAACTAGATGATATATTAATAGGATCTTTGACAACTAAAGAACAAAGGAAACAAAAAAATTTAAAAAAATTATATAAGGACAGTGGGATAACTAAAGGTGTGATATATGCATAATGGGAATGCCAGAAAGAGAGAAAAGTGAAAATGGGACAGAAAAAAAGTATTTAAAATGATAATGACTGAGAATTTCCCCCAAATTAATGTCAGACACCAAACCCCAGGTTCAGAAAGTACAGAGAACATCAATAGGATAAATGCCAAAAGAAATTACACAAAGCATATCATTTTTAAATTACAGAAAATGAAAGAAAACAAAAATCCTGATAGAAGTCACAGAAAAAAAAAAACCCTTAATGTTTAAAAAATCAAACAGAAGAACCATATTCAACTTCTCCTCAGATACCATGCAAGCCAAAAGGGAATAGAGTGAAATATTTAATGTATTGAGAAAGAAAAAAAAAACAACCTAGAACTCTATACTCAAAATTATCCTTTAAAGTAAAGAAGAAATAAAGACTTTCTCAAGCAAATAAAAATTGAGAGAATTTACCAGTAGACCTGCCTTGAGAGAAATAGTAAAAAGAATTTCCTTAGAAAGAAGGAAAATAATATGTCAGAAACTCAGATCTACACAAAGAAAGGAAAATCACAGAAGAAGGAATAAATGAAGGTAAGATAAAAACTTATTTTCCTTATACTTAATTGTCCTAACAGATAACTGTTTAAACAATAATAACAATTACATACTCAATTATATACGCCTATGTTTATATATTATGGATGCATATGTGCACATAAATACAAATACATGCTTATATATGCTCACATTAAGTGGACTTGGAATAGTTGGAAATGTACATTGCAAATTCTTAGATAACTTAAAAAAGTTTTAAAAATTACAAATTACATACTAAAAAAAGTAGAGAAAACAGAATCCTATGAAATGCTCAACTAAAATGACAAAGTAGAAAAAGTGGAAAACAAACATAAGAACTAAGAACAAGGGCAAAAGTTGTAGAACAGTAATGAACACGGTCAATGTTAATCCATCATTCAAATAATCACTTTAAATGTCAATAGTCTAAATGTACCAACTAAAAGAGGTTGTCAGAGTAGATCAGAAAACATGATTCAACTATATATTGTCTATAAGAAGCCCACTTTAAATATAAAGATACACATAGATTAAAAGCAAATGGACATATTTCACTCAGCTGAGTGAAATAAGTCAAGCAGAGAGAGTCAATTATCATATGGTTTCACTTATTTGTGGAGCATAGGAAATAACATGGAGGACATGGGGAGATGGAGAGGAGAAGGAAGTTGAGGGAAATTGAAAGGGGAGATGAACCATGAGAGACTATTTTCAGACTTGTCTGAAAAACAATCTGAGGGTTTTGAAGGGGCGGTGGGTGGGAGGTTGGGGGAGCCAGGTGGTGGGTATTATGGAGGGCACGTATTGCATGGAGCACTGGGTGTGGTGCATAAACAATGAATTCTGTTATGCTGAAAAGAAATAAATAAAAGACAAAAACAAAAACAAAACAAAACAAAAAAGCAAATGGACAGGGAAAAAAACTACCACAATGATACATACCAAAAGAGAGATTAGCATATAATCAGAATTGAAGAAAATTTTTGCAACACAAGAAAGTCTATACAAAACACCCCTAAGTTAGGGGCACCTGGGTGGCTCAGAGGCTTAAGCCTCTGCCTTGGGCTCAGATCATGATCTCAGGGTCCTGGGATAGAGCCCTGCTCAGCGGGGAGCCTGCTTCCCCTTCTCAGTGGGGAGTCGGCTTCCCCCTCTCTCTCTGCCTGCCTCTCTGCCTACTTGTGATCTCTCTCTCTCTCTGTCAAATAAATAAATACATAAAATCTTAAAAAAAAAAAAACCTACCCTTAACATCATACCTGCTGGTGAGAAACTAAAGGCGTTTCCATTAATATACACTGGACAAGAACATCCCTCTTACCACTCCTTTTCAACGTTGTACTGGAAGACTATTTAATGCAATCAGGAAAAAAAAAAGGAAATGAAAGTATATAATTGGGAGGAAAGACATAAAACTGTCTTTGTTTGCAGATAACAAAATAGTCTATATAAAAATATCTGAAAGAATCAACAAAAAAAACCCTCCTAAACTAATAACCAATTATTGAAGTTTGTAAGAACAATACGGATGAAACTAGAAGGATAATGCTAAGTGAAATAAGTCAGTCACAGAAAGACAAATACCATATGATTTCACTCATGTGTGGAATTTAAGAAACAATAAATGAGCAAAGGGGGAAAAAAAGAGTGACAAACTAAGAGTTTTAATTATAGAGAACAAACTGATGGTTGTCAGAGGGAAGGGAAGTGGAACAATGGGTTAAATAGGTGATGGGGATTAAGGAGTGCACTTGTCATGATGAGCACCAGGTGATGTATGAAAGTGTTGACACTCTATTGTACACCTGAAACTAATATAACACTGTGTCTTACTGGAATAAAAACTTAAAAAAGAAAAGAACAATGAGTATGACCTAAAGATTAGGGGGAAAAAAATGAATCATTAAGATTTTCAAATCACTATCCCATGACTTCTACAATGGACAAGTGTATGCTACTATCTGACCTGCTGATTCTGTGGGGTGGTCAGCAGATTGTGTCTATTTTAGAAGCCAAGTTGCAGAAGCAGATGAACAGCAGACCCCTCAAATAAAGAGAGAGTGCTGAGAGAGGAACCAATGCAAGAAGAGTAACCAACTTCAAAGGCAGTCTCCTCAAACCCTTATTGATATGTGTTACAAAGCTGTCTCTCACCAGGACACAAGATTTCATGGAAAATAAGATCTTATAAAATAAAAAATAAGGGTTGAAATTATTATGTTATGTGATCATTTTTAGAATGACTAGAGTCTTTGTCCCACAAAGAATGTATATATAAGAAATTAAATCCATAAACACATGAAATTAAACCAAATTACCCTTAAATCCTAAACAACCTTGAAGCTTTGAATTCTAGTCAGTTAGGAAATGCCTAAGGCAGATAGACATAAATATTTATATTTTCCCTGAACTCATGAGTAACAAAAAGGAACTATTCTCACTTTAAAAAAAACACAAAACTTCAAGAATAAAAGGGGAGTTTTTATACATGATTAAAGTTATATTGTTATCAGCTTAAAACAGATTGTTGTATCTCTAAGATGTTTTGTTAACCTCATAGTAACCACAAGGCAAAAACCTACAGTAGATACACAAAAGAGAAAGAGAAGGGAATTAAAGCATACCATTATGGTAAATCACCAGTTCACAGAAAAGACAGCAAAAGAGGAAGAAAGGTACTGGAAACTACAAAACATCCAGAAAACAATAAATAAGATGGCATTATCCTTTAGAATCCTTTCTGCCATTAGTAAGTCCTAAACTATCAATAATTACTGTAAATGTAAATGGATTGAATTCTCCAATCAAAAGATGTAAGTGGTTGAATGACTAAAAAAGCAAGAACCAACTAACTATATGCTGCCTATAAGAGACTAACTTCAGCTCAAAAGACACACACAGTCACAAAGTAAAGTTGCCAGAAAAAGATACTCCATGCAGATAGAAATCAAGAAAGAGCAGAGATAGCTAAACTAAGACAAAGTAGACTTTAAGTCAAAACCTACAACAAAAAAGTCTTTATATATTGATAAAGGAGACTATTCATGAGAAGGCTGTAGCAATCATAAACATATATATTTTTATTATATATACAGGCACAGAACATATATATATATATATATATATGTATGTGTGTGGGTGCTATAATGTTCTATGCTATATATATACATATGTATATATACATATGTATATGTAGACATATACATATCTATGTATACATAGATATACATATATATATATAGCATAGAACATTATAGCACCCACACACATACATATGTACTAAGCAAATACTAATGCATATGAGGAGTTAATAGGAGGAGTTATTGAGGAGTTAAATAGACAACAATGCAAATATCATAGAGGAATTCAACACCCACTTTCAACAATGGACAAATCACTCAGATAAAATCAGTTAGGATACTCTGGATATGAACAATACTTTAGACCAAATAGACCTCAACAGACATATACAGAACATTCATCAGAGCAATAGAACACAAATTCTCAAGTGCACATAAACATTCTCCAGGACAGATCATATGTTAGGCCACAGAGCAACTCTAAACAAATTTTAAAATAAATCATACCAAATATCTTTCTGACAATAATTATCTGGACTAGAAATCAATTAACATGAGGAAAACTAAGGAAATTGCAAAAATGTAGAATTTAAACAATATAATCCTGACCAGGTTCTATACAAAACTTAGGAGTACTTTTTCTACTTCTATAAAAAAATGCCATTGGAATCGTAATAGACATTACTTCAAATTTATAGTTGCCTTTTGATAGTATGGACATTTAAACAATACTAATTCTTCTAATCCATGAATATGGAATACCTTTCCATTTATTTATTTCCCTTTTTTTTTCCCATTAATGTCTTAATAGTTTCCAAAGTGGTAATTTTTCACCACTTTGGTAAAACTTGTTCCCAAGTATTGTATCATATTTGATGTTATTATAAATGGGATTGATTTTATTAATTCTTTTTCAGAAAATATGTCATTAGTGTATAGAAATAATACTGATTTTTCTATATTTTGTATTCTGTAACTAAACTGAATGTATTCATTTTTCTGGTTTTTGGATGAGTCCTTAATATCCATACTTGCCAATGAAGTCACATTATTGGCAAGTATGGATATTTTTAGTTCTTCCTTTCCAATTCTGATGCATCTTATAGCTTTTACCTGGTTGCTCTAACTAGGACTTCTAGAACTATGTTCAGTAAAAATAGTAAAAGTGGGTACACTGTCTTACTTCTGATCTTACAGGAAAAGCTTTCAAGTTTTCACCATTAAGCATCATTTAGCTGTTGGCTTGTCATATATGGCCTTTATTGTATTGAGATGTGTTGCTTCTATGGCTAATTTGTTATGTGTTTTACTATAAACATGATGTTACATTTTGTCAACTGCATTTTCTGGGTCTATTGAGATGATCATATGATTCAATTTTTTTCGTTCATTCTATTAATGTGATGTAACACACTGATTTTTATACATTGAACCATCCTTGCATGCCAGATTTAACTCCATCTTGATCATGCTGAATGATCTTTTAAATGTGCCGCTGAATCTAGTTTCCTAGTATTTTTTTCAAAACTTTTGCATCTATCTTCATCAGAAAAATTGGCCTGTACTTTTCTAGAAGTAACCTACCTGACTTTAATACTAGCATTATGCTGGCCTCGTGGAATGCATTTGGGAGTTTTCCCCTTCTCTTTGATTTTTTTGGAAGGGCAGGAGAAGGACTGCTGTCTTTTAAAAATAATTTTGTTAAATAAAAGCCATATATACATATTCACTTTGAACTGGACCCCACAAATATGTATGCAGTTTGAGTGCAGGCAGAGTATCTGGAGGCATAATCTATAGGACTTCAACGAACTTACTTCTCAACCTTCATTTGAATCTTTAGGTCTAAATATATATGAAGATGATGAAAATAGATGTGGAAGATCCTTCTACTATACCCTCTTCTTCTGCCTGTCTTGCTTGACCTAGGGTAGGGTCATTAAGCTTCTTATGTAACAGACCAAATCATATGGGCCATATGATCTCTGTTATAACTATTCACCTCTGCTTATTGTAGCACAAAGGAGCCATACACAGTACATAAACAAATGGCTGTGGCTATGTTCCAATAAACTTTATTTGAGGGATGGGCAGTTGCCCAAATTTGGCCTATGAGTCATAATTTTCCAGCTCCTAATCTAGAATAATAACATTTTTAAGCTTTTTTATTTTGTTCACAGCTCATCACACCTATATTACTTATGTCCAGTTAGAATCCAAAATGATTAAAGAAAAAATAGTTACATGAAGATATTTACTTATTCATTCATTCATTCATTCAATACATTTTTAGTGTTGCATAATAAATTTTGAAATAAGTAACAGATAAACATCTTGAATAAGAAAGAATCATGAATGCTTATGAGTACTCCCCCCTTGGATAAAGCCTTTTGCTTGTTCAAAAAAAAAAAAAATTGAATATATGGCTCAACTCTCCCACTCTGTAAATGACAGCATCTGCAATAATTGTGGAAGATTTCTCACTCTTCCCAACTCAGTAAATCTAAGTAGGATCACATTTCAACATTTCCTTTTCTAAATGGTACTTATTTTCTATCCATCCAGCATGTTATCTTGCCTAATATATAGGAGATATTCTAAGACCTACCTTCTTTTTTTAACACTCATCACCAAGTAACTCTTCTGATATTTTTTTTTCTCTTGGGAAAATTAATATGCCTCACAGATCTGGTTCCCAGGAGAAATCAATAAAAGGCTAGTTATTAGAGATCTGAGAAACATCAATGGGTCAGTAACACCTACTACTACTAATTAGCTGTATTCTCACTGGGAAGAAACATATATTTTTGTCTTGGAGGTGATTATACTACAAAGCACAAATCAAAACTACTGAGTTCCTACAAATGTGGCTACACACCTTAGAACAGAACAGGTAGGTCAAAAAGTGCTCCCAATGTTGAGCAATACTACAGTAAACTCTCTTTTCTTATATTCCCATTCCACTTTCTCTTTTCTTTCCATTTGTATACATTCTGTCACTAGTTATTCCAATCTCTTTAACACCATTCTTACTGTTGTAATAACAAAATTATATTATGACCTAAGAAGGAGCTATTTCTGAAGGAATTAACATTTATGATGTCTCTGGTGGGCTGATATCTCAAAGATCCTGTATCTCTCAGCATTTTCTTCACCATCTTGTGTGATACTCCACATTTCCCACTGTGAGGACCAAATATGGTAAATCTGTCTTGCCTACTCCATTCCCGCTCATGCCCCTACCAAACTACACAAATGGAAATGATACTTTCCCCTCATAAAGGGAATGTTGGGATAAGTCATTTCCCTCAATTTGGCATATTTGATAAAACATTTGATGATGTTAGCCAATGACTAGGTCAAGAATTAGAGGGAATGGGGCGCCTGGGTGGCTCAGTGGGTTAAAGCCTCTGCCTTCGGCTCAGGTCATGATCCCAGGGTCCTGGGATCGAGCCCCACATCAGGCTCTCTGCTCAGAGGGGAGCCTGCTTCCTCCTCTCTCTCTGCCTGCCTCTCTGCCTACTTTTGATCTGTTTGTCAAATAAATAAATAAAAAAAATCTTTTTTTTTTTTTTAGATTATTTATTTATTTGACAGACAGAGAGATCACAAGCAGGCAGAGAGGCAGACAGAGAGAGATGAGAAAGCAGGCTCCCCGCCCCTGAGCAGAGAGCCCGATGTGGGGCTCGATCCCAGGACCCTGGGATCATGACCTGAGCCGAAGGCAGAGGCTTTAACCCACTGAGCCACCCAGGCGCCCCAATAAATAAAATCTTAAAAAAAAAGAATTAGAGGGAGAATGGTAAGAATAAATATGAGTTAATAGAACTAGTGTCCATCAGTTCTGAAAAGGACCTCTATTAGAGGCAAGTTAAGATGGTCAAGAGTACAGATTAAAAGGAAAATTCATGAATATGGTGCAACAGTGACAGGACACTGATAAAATGCGTTTTGGACAACTTAGAAACCTAGTGTATCATGATTACACCTAGATTACAAAATCTCTCTCAATCTTAGCAAAGCACAGAGAAGCTGTTTTTCTGAGTCTTCTGACACTCTTTTTTGGGGGTTTGGAGAGTCACTTGACTTAAAGTGTATCATAATTCTCCCAGTGATTTGTTGTAATCACAAGTATTGTAAACTAGTTTCAGAGGACAAAGCCTTTTCATTTTCTGTAAGCATTCCTCTCAGATTCAGTAGTATTTCACTCATTGTCTGCTTACTACTCTATGAGTGATTAATGTCTGAAATTTCACAGAAATGAAGTAAAAGAATAATCAGAGAGTACATTCTGCTAGAATATGCATATACAGATGTGATTAAATTTGAATATTCAAATTAAAGTTGACTATTCATGACATAAAATGTGTTTTCTTGAATATAAATAGAAAAGACTAAAGAAGCACAATGAGAATGGTAAAGAGGCTCTCTACCAGGAAGTGTTACTCTTTGCTCTTAATTCCTCCATGTTTCAAATAATGTTTCCTTCTCTCTCTAATCTAACTTCTGATATCTCATTTGTCCTACTATTTATCTTCCTTTCACCTGCCCTCTCTGTATGTTTTCCAGCTTCACATTTGGCATTTGCAACATAGTTCCCACAAAATCATCGATGGGCAAGCAACATATCAATGTTCAGTTCCCATATTTCTCAATTCTTCCTTATTTTCTACCTTCAGAATACTTCATCGTTTTCTCTACTGATTGAGCCAATGGGTACAACAAATGACTCTGTGGTATCTGAATTTGTATTGATTGGACTTTCAAATTCATGGGAGATGCATCGTTTTCTTTTTTGGTTCTTCGCTATGTTCTACATGGGGATTATCCTGGGAAACCTCTTCATTGTATTCACAGTAATTATTGACTCTCATTTACACACCCCCATGTACTTCCTATTGGCCAACCTCTCTCTACTTGATCTAGGTCTGTCTTCTACCACGGTGCCCAAAATGATCTCTGATCTTTTCACTGACTGCAACATTATTTCTTTTCCAAAATGTATGATACAGATATTTTTTATTCATGTCATGGGTGGAGGTGAGATGGTGCTGCTCATAGCCATGGCATATGACCGGTACACTGCAATCTGTAAGCCTCTCCACTATCTGACCATCATGAGCCCCAAAACATGTGTTTCCTTTGTAGTGGCTGCATGGATAGTGGGGATAATCCATGCCGTGTCTCAGTTTGTTTTTGTCATACACTTGCCCTTCTGTGGCCCTAATGAAGTAGATAGTTTTTACTGTGATTTTCCTCGGGTCATGAAACTTGCTTGTGTAGACACTTACAAGCTAGAGTTTGTAATCATTGCTAACAGTGGGTTTATATCCATGGCTACCTTCTTCTCTTTAATTATATCCTATATCTTCATTTTGGTCACTGTCTGGAAACGTTCTTCAGGGGACTTGTCCAAAGCATTTGTCACACTGTCAGCTCACATCACTGTAGTGATTTTGTTTTTTATGCCATGTATGTTTCTCTACGTGTGGCCTTTCCCTACAACATCGCTGGATAAGTACTTGTTCATTGTTGACTTTGCTATCACCCCCGTTTTGAATCCTACCATCTATACATTAAGAAACAAAGACATGAGAGTGGCCATGAGAAGACTGGGCAAATGGATTGTGGGTCCTAGTGGGATCTCATAATGAATGCAGCAGTTCCACATATAATATGCTTCAGGATCACCAAGAACACTGCAGTTCACATGACTGTCATCATTACTATGGTAAGAACTACTATTTGGAAAATAGTTCAACAAAGGTCTACCTATAGAAATTGACTGAGTCAGAGCTGACTTTATTTTGTTAACCACAGAAAATAAACTGACTTCACCTACTTCCATCATGAAGAGTTATGAGAATAGAAAACTGAGCTGATTTGTAGGAATAAACTTAACATTCAAAAACCATTTTCTGGATGCCATTTTCTGGGAACTGATAATTGTGTTTATTCTCAATTATAAATGAATACCTCAAAATGATAAATATATCTCATTATAAATTTATGGACTTAATAGATAAAATGTGACTTTGAGTCAATCAAAATCAATAAATTCTATTTTTTAATTCCTAATTCAATTTTAGTTTAACTTAGAAAATAACAAAATCAACTATGTGTTACTTATATTTAGCCCCCAAACACAAACTTGACTTTGTCAGTTTAGGATGCTATTTTAGTTTTGTGTTTAGATTTGATTGATTATAAGTAGAAAGAGAATTTTCCTTAACACTGTCAATAACTTTAGATAAATACAAGCCAGAGTTTTTCCATTTTTGTCTGCCTTTGTATTATTCTATGTATCTAGTCATTCCAATATTGAATCACCTGGTTTATTTTTTTAAAAAAGTATAAAAATAATAGCTATTCCAAAGGAGAATAATCACCCTGGGATGTGCAATTAGAGGCCCTGGATTTCTTGAATATGGTTTCTAGGTCAAATAAAACATTCCCCAAGAATTTATATATCTAAGTTTGATAGTCTTAGATAAATGTCAAGCCAAAAATGGTAAGGCATATTCAATTTAATTGTTTCTACATTTGTAATAAATTCTTTATTAAAGTTAACACTTAACATTTTCATTTATTTTTTTCTACTGCTCTCTAAATAAAATATGCTCAATTAATGAAACAAATGTCTATGTATTTTGTCCAGTGTGTTTCTAGGAACTTTTCCAGTAACATCTCTGCTACCTCCGTGTAAATTAACCATTAATACTTCTTTTAACATCGGGCACCTGGGTGGCTTAGTTGGTTAAGCATCTGCCTTCAGCTCAGGTCATGATCCCAGGGTCCTGGGATCCAGCCCTGCATCTGGCTCCCACTCAGCTGGAAGCCTGCTTCTCCTTCTCCCTTTGCCTGCTGCTCCCCCTGCCCCTGCTCATGCATGTGCTCAGGCTCGCTTGCTCTCTCTCTCTCTCTCTCTCTGTCAAATAAATAAAATCTTAAAAAATAAATTACTTCTTTTAGCACTTTGGTATTCATCTGGATAAGAAGTTCTTCTTTACTTGATCATTGCTAACCACTCCCCTCTTTCAAATATTTCACTGGATTCTAACTGGGCTTTTCTTCCTACTCTGGTAAATTTCTTCCCAGTAGCAATTTGCTGGGGTTCTCTCAATCAGCTCCATTACCAAACTCAGCGTCCTAAGAATTGCATTTTTGTCCTTTTCTCACTCCACATTCTATCCCTTAGGGACAAACATTCCCTTGGCTTTAATCACCATATCATCTAAGGGGTTTTATTCTTAAGCCAATGTATTATTTTTTGAGTTCCTACTTCATAAATCTGTCTACTGACTTGATGATTCAAGGGCCTCTCCCATTCAGCAGATCTGAAACTAAACTCATCTCATCCTTGAACCTGTTAGTCTTTCAGGTCCCTAGTCACAATAAGTAGTGCTAATATTTACCCAGTTCTTCAATGTAAAATCTAGGAGTAATAATGGACTCCTCCCTTCCTGAATCCCTAATATTCATTAAATCTGCAAATGCTATTAATTCCAACTTCTAGACACCTCTTAAGTATTCCCCCTGTTCTCTTTAAATATCAAATATTGTCTAAGACTTCACATGTCATTTTTCAAATAGAATATTAAGTCACCTATGTGACTTTCAACTTCAATTCTTGTTTGCCTTCATTCTCATTATCTACATTCAGAATGAGAGTATTTTGGGTTTTCTTTTTTCTTTTCTTTTTTTTTTTTTTTTTGAGAGACAGATCATGGGTGCACACACATATGCATGGGAAGAGTAGCAGAGGGAGAGAGAGAGAAAAAATCTCAAGCAAGCTCCATGCTCAGCTTGGAGCCCAACATGGGTCTTGATTTCAGACCCTGAGATCATAACCTGAGCTGAAATTAAGAGTCCAGAACTTAACCAAATGAGCTACCCAGACACCCCAGATTTTTTTGAAATATAAATCTAAGCATGTGATCCTTCTATTTAAGACCCCCTCACATACTTGCCACTACTCTTAAATTAAAATACAAACTCCTTTTCAAGATTAATCAGACCACACAAGACCTGGCCCTCATCTTCCCCTCCAGCCTCAGAGGACAACATGCTCTTGCCCTACAAATCCGGAGGCAATTTGGTTTTCTTTTGCTTGCCTGAAAAATTTATTCTTTCTCATCTTAAGGTTTGCACTGGCCAACTATTCTGTCTGAAACATTTGTCTTTTATGCTTTATCTATTCATTCTTTAAATTTCATGTTTTATCAAGAAATGCTTCCCAGAACCTGGGTCCAAGAGAGCTCCTTACATTGTATATTATTATAGCATTCCCTAGTATCATTTCTGTAACATTAGCCATACCCATAATTTCTTATTTGTTGTATGTCTTCCTCATTACATTTTAAATTCCATGTGAGGAAAGGCTGTGTCAATCATGTTTATTGCTATCACATCAGTATAATAGTACAGAAAATCTTTGATGAATATTTATCATTAAATAAATGAATAAAATCAACAAAGAGTTTTAAAAGAGCAGTGTTGAATAATTTGTTGATTAGTATCTGGGCTTTCTTCTTAACTTTTATTTTATACATTTTTAAAGATTTATTTATTTTAGGGAGAGAGTGAGAGTGAGCAGGGAGCAGAGGGGCAGAGGGAGAGGAAGAGCTGCCTCAAGCACACTTCCTGCTGAGCATGGAGCCCAACATGGAGCCTGAGACTCCATCTCAGGACCCATGAGATAATGACCTTATCCAAAATCAAGAGTCATTCACTTAACTGACTGAGCCACCCAGGTGCCCTTCTTTACTTTCATTTTAGATAATTAGAGATTTACATCAAGCTGCAACAATTAACACAGAGGTTCTGGTACATTTCACCCACATTCCCTCATGGGAAAATCCCGTAAAAGTATGGTTCAATATTACAACCAGGATATTGATGTTAACACAGTCAAGACGCAGAACATTTCTATCAGCACAAGGTTCCCTTCTGCTGCCCTTTTATACCCACACCCACTTTATCTTGCCCCTCCTTCCCTGACTATTGCCGCCAGTGCAGCAAAGCGACCAGGAACATGAGGGTAAGAGGATGGTGAAAGAAAAAGACTTGAGGGGCGCCTGGGTGGCTCAGTGGATTAAGCCGCTGCCTTCGGCTCAGGTCATGATCTCAGGGTCCTGGGATCAAGCCCTGCATCACTTCCCCCTTCCCCTCTGCATGCCTCTCTGATCTCTCCCTCTGTCAAATAAATAAATAAAATCTTTAAAAAATAAAAAAAATAAAATAAAAGAAGACCCTGGAACAAATTCAGTGGGCCAGGAGTTTATTTAGATGGGGTATTAGGAACACATTTGTTCAGAAATGGAGACAGGGGACAGAAAAAGAAAGAATTCCATCGGGCTCTCTGCTCCACAGGGAGCCTGCTTCCTCCTCTCTCTCTGCCTGCCTCTCTGCCTACTTGTGATCTCTCTCTGTCAAATAAATAAATAAAATCTTTAAAAAAAAAAAAAAGACTTGAAAGACAAAGAGATGGAGGCAGGAGGAGCACTGAGGAGGATGTCCAACAGAGCCAACTTTATTCAGGGCAGTGAGGCATTATATAGCCAAAGTAAGTATTTTCAACTAGTTACAAAAGAATTTGCTACATGCACAAAAAACCTCCAGACTTCCCCATTACCTACTTCTCAAGGTCTAATTGCAGACACTCTGGTTTCCTGTGAGAACTAGTGAGAAACGAACAAGGTACACCTGCAGGCAATGGCTGATGTTAGTACAATTGTCCCGTATTGATACAAAAAGTAACAACAAACCTGAGAGTGTTCTTTGAGCTGGGCTGGAACAGCAAGGACCAGTTAAGTGTTTATGACCCAACCAAATTGCTCCCATCTAACTAGTAAACATGTGGGAAGTCAAGTTGGCGAGCGCACAACACATAGCACAGACCCTTTCTCAGTGCTACTCAACTTTTCCATCCTTAGCCTTTTGTTAGTCTATTCAGACTTTAAAGGAGACACAAGTCAGGGCCTGGTTTGGTCCTTGTCTCAAGCCTTATCGCGGCCTCCCACACCTGACCCCTGGGAAGTGCTAACCTGTTCCCTATTTTTATCATCTTCTCATTTCAAAAATATTGCATGGAATCAAAGAGTAACTTTTGGGGATTGGCTTTTTTCTCAGCCTAATTCCCTTGAGATTCTTTTCACTTGTTGAAGGACAACTGGGTTGTTTCTAGTTTGAGGTTATAATGAGTAAAGTAGCTATAAACATTTGAGTACAAGCTTTTGTATAAACTAACATTTTCATTTCCCTGGAACAAATACTCAGGAGTAAAACTACTGGATCATATACTTGCAGTTTGTTTGTTTTTTTGTTTTTTTGTTTTTTTTTTTAATAAACTGCCAAACTGTTTCCCAGAATGGCTGTAGCATTTTACCCTCTCACCAGCTATGCAAGACAGACCCAATTTCACTGTATTTTTACCAGCATGTGGTGTGTCACTATTTTTTTTTAAATTTAGCTATTCTGATAGGTGTGACAAGATCGCTCATTGTGGTTTTACTTTTCATTTCACTTACAACTAATGATGTTGAACATCTTTTCATGTGTTTATTTGTTATCTGTACATCCACTTCAGGGAAAAAAGGTCTCTTCACATCTTTTGTCCATTTCCTAATCAGATTGTTTTAAATGCTGTGTTCTGGGAAATCTTTATATATTCTGAATACTAGTCCTTTATTAGATACATGTTTGGCAAAATGTTCTTCCTCTCTGTAATTTGTCTCTTCATCTTCCAAACAAGGTTTTTCCCAGAGTAAAAGTTTTTAATTTTGATGAAGTCCAATTTTTCATCTTAGTGTTTATATCTACCAGTTGTTTTTCCATTTAGTTTGAAATCTTTCAAACTTTCCAGTTTGATATCTTTCCAGTTCTTGCTGTAAAAATGATTTTTTAATTGCAATTAGGACACTTGCATGTTAAGTAATGAGACTCTGAGTCTTATTTAAATCTTCTGTTTTAGCTCACTTTTTGTGATACCACTCTTGCAGGGGGAAGGGGAGCACAGTCTCACCATTACCAGTGAAGGTAGAAGTCCAGGGGTATACTTGTTATAGGTAGGTGGAAGTGGGAGTTCTAGGGCCCACACAGTCCTCACTGACCCTGCAAAGGGGATGGCCTCACTCCTACATGGCAATAGTGGAAGTCTCAACTCTCAGAACTCTCTAGAACCTCCTCAGATACAACCCAGCAGGGAGAAGAGAAGTGCCTCAGTACTGCTGAGTGGGGATGGAAGTCCAGGCTCTTACACGGTCTCTAATAATACCATGGGGCATTTGGGGGCCTTCTTACAAGCTGGCAGGGATGACAGTCCCAGACTCCTGCCCAGCCTTCTCTGACACCAGCCTGGTAAAGAGAACACAGAGGGTGCCTTGTTACAGCCCTGTGAGGGTAGCAGTCTAGATGACCACTAGGTCTTTGCTGACGTAGGTAAACATAGGGCCACAGCTTGTTCTGTGCTATTTGGCTGAAGTAGAACAGTTATTGTCTAAAACTTCTCTATCTTACTATATTTCCCTTTTCCTGGGTCCTGGCTTGGTGAGAACAGGCTTTTATTGGGACTTTTAAAAACTCTGCCCACCAGCATTTCCCGGTTACCTCCTTCTTCAGCTCCAAGTGTGTGTGTGGTAGGGGGGAGGTAGACTTGCCTTAGAGAATGAAAACAACTGCTTTCCAGCTGCTCACTGTGGTCCATGGGCCCTTGTTCATTAAGCCTTTCACTGGTGGTCTATTATTGGCACATCTCCTGCTGGGAGATGTGGGACTGTGTCTGCTTCCTCTCACTATCAGCCTCTGTGCTGTCAGCAAGCAGTACCTGCACCTGGTACTTCAGCTTGTAGCCTTCTGAACATGAAGTGCTCCAGCTCCTCCAGCTCCTGGGAGGAGGAGGCTGATATTGCAGAGAGGTGTTCCTCATCCCTCCAGCTCAGTGACCTGGGTTGAGCTCAGGTTCCTGCTCTGGCTGCCTTTAGCCCCAGTCCAGCTGTGTGGGAAGGGGGCTGGAAGCCACCTCCTGCCCCAAATTCCCTCCCCACTGCCCTATCTGCTTCCTTTTTATATTTGCTTAGTCATAGAATTAAAGTACCTAATCCCCTTTTCTTTGCCTTTTCTCAATTCATTTTCTGTATCTCTTTGTCAATTCTCTGCAGTGAAATCTACTGATAAGTTTCTTTTTGCTGGCTTCAGCAAGTTTAAATCTTGAGCCCCTTTTAGTTGGGGCAGCCTGTAAATCAGTGGACTTAATCCTCTCTGATACTTTAAGGTCTCATCAATTCTGCATTAACAGCCCCTGCTCTTTTGTTAGCTCAGCAGCCTTCTTTGTTGCCAAGCAAACCCAGGATCCATGCCCCAGGGGATCACTCACAAATCACAGTGTGCCCTATGCTAGGCTGGAGAATTTCCTAGGGCTTTATTTCTGCCTAGATTCTCCCTCATTCATCTTAATATACTATTCTGCCTGGTATCCAGTTGGCCATTTAGAATACAGGCATATCAGGACAGAAGTACATTGACATTATAGAATGATTTATGGGGCTGTGGAGTGTTCCCTGCCTTGCAATAGCCAGTGAGGCAGGGAGGTAACAAGAGAAACTTTTTCCAATCTTGGAGTAGCTGTGCTTCTTCCAAGCAATTAAATTATTTTACTTCATCATATATATACCAACTCATGTCACTGACCATACATTCCTATTTATTTCTAAATATTTCTGCCTGCATTATTCTCCAGTTTGTATCATTACTTATATATTTTGAAATGTCAATGCTTTTCAAAAATTAATTTGACACTAACCATCATTCTGAAGCTATTCTAAAGAATTATGATTTTCCATTGGTTCTCAAAAAGAGAATATAAAATACAACTCTAAGCAAACATAGCTCAAACAAAGATAGACACTTGACACTTTTGGACCCCATGAGAGCCTAAAGATCAGATTCTTTCTATCTACATATCAAATATAGATAAAGCCTTATTTCTTTACAGAAACAGTTTCTTGTTTCAGTTGTTTTTAGTTGTTTCAGTACCTTGTCATAGGTCTTAAGAATGAGCATCTCCCTCAAGGTAAATATGATCTTCTTACAAACACTTGAAATAACCTCCTATATTTTTCCTCTTTTGTGTTTGTATCTGTTTTCCACTGATCTCTTCAGAAATTAATCCAATAATGTACAAATTTTAGTTCTATCTAGTCAACTCAGAAAAATAAAGGTTAAATGCATTCAAGAAGACTTTCATCTTCTAAACTCCAAAGTTTGGGACTGCAGGTAAACCTACAAAGGTAAACATGCGCTATAACTGATAATAGGAAAGTGATCTATTTATCACCCTCCTGTCAGTTGTAAGAATTATCTTTACATATCGGGGGTTTTACATGTATTTCTTCAAGTCTGGTCCTACAAGTGGTGGTATGTCTGTCCACTCAGGATATGTTTTCACACCCTCAGCCCTTATCTCAGTGCATCTAAGCATTTCATCCCAAAGATCAGGGATTTTTTTAAAGTTTTTATTTATTTATTTGAGAGCGAGATAGTGAGAGATAGCATGAGAGGGGATAAGGACAGAGGGAGAAGCAGAGTTCCTGTGGAGCTGGGAGCCTGATGCAGGACTCGATCCCGGGATTCCAGGATCATGACATGAGCTAAAGGCAGTCACTCAACCAACTAAGCCACCCAGGCGTCCCGATACATAGGGATATTTTTACACAAACCAACATATTGCCTCAAATCTTCCCTCTTCCCCTCTGTTGCATTACCAGGCAATTTCTTTTTCATTATTTCTCTCAGGGAGAAACCAATGCGACTCAAAGATTTAGTCCCCTAGGAGAAACTAATAATGGGCTCGGCATTGGCCTTCTCTGAGACAACAGTAGGTCATTCTCCTGTGCATCTAATTAGCTTATTTCCTATTTTGAAGAATCATATATAGCTTTGTCTTTGAAGGAAGATTATGTACAGAAAATAAGACTGAGTTCTCTGAATTTCTATTCTTCCAAAAATGTAAATCCTGTGGCTGAACAGGCAGGTAGGAAAGTTTTTTTAATTATAAAATGCACCTGTCGTGGTTGTGTCCCTCTCTCACTCCCCCTTAACTCCGCTTCAGTATCTGTTCCTCTGTAAAATATTAGTGTCAGAAGTTTTCTTGTTTTGAAAATATTTTGTCCTGTTATTTATGTCATCACTCTTTTATTTTCAAATTACAATCATTGCATTGTCTTATCAAGTCAATTCTACAGACACACACACACACAGACAGACACATGCACACCATTTGATATGTTCAATTTGTGAAGGTTTTTCAAGATTCAGGTGTTTCTGATTTTTGTGCTCTCCAACTTATTTTAAACTTTTCTTTTCATTGTGTAAAACAGACATCTGGCTTCAGCTATTCATGCCTTTTTGAGAATGAATTCTGTTTTAAACAAAAGGAATGAAGTCTCAATCCCCCTCCTCCAGGATTCTGGTGTGATTCCCTCTCCTTCAGTATTACTTTCCCCACATTTGAAGGCATCAGCCAATGCCTAGTCTGAGAGGCTATTCTCAGAGTCAGAAAGCTTCTGGTCCCATGCCAGGGGATGGTATAGGTACAGAGGAGCTGATAGCTATAAGTTCTGAGATGGAACTGTTTAAGGATTGACCAGGTTATGTGATGAAACAGGAAAGAGGGTTAAGAAGAGCAATTTCCTATGGCAAGAAAAAAAAGTCTTTCAGGAAGGGAAGACCAATTTTATTTTATTTTGTTTTTTAAAGATTTTGTTTATTTATCTAACAGAGAGAGGGAACCACAAGCAGGGAGCAGCAGATGAAGAGGGAGAAGTAGGTTCCCTGCTGAGTAGGGAGCCCAGTGTGGGGCTCCATCCCAGGACCTAGGATCATGACCTGAGCCGAAGGCAGACACTTAACAACCAAGCCACCCAGGTGCCCCAGAAGGCCAATTTTATTTTAAATGAATAAAAACTCAGCCTTGAATAGGGCACTTCCAAATAGGTTAAAGTGATCCTTTCAAATATAAATAATTCTAGATTTTTCATGACTCTATTTAAGCAGGTATAGAGCATTACTGAGGAAGACCACTGGACTGGACGTTAGGCTGACTTCTAATTCTGGCTCTGTGAATGTATCACTGGGAATGCACTGTCTAGCCACTTGAATGAAGTAACTGAACAAGATTCTCTTGAAGTTCTTTCCCACTCCTATACAAATCTATAATTCTGATTGTCTTATTTGTTTAATATGTTTCTATATTTTCTATAATTTCTATATTTTCTATTTAAAGATGGGTCTCCCCAGGTCCTGAATGACTGAAAAATATTATGTCTCCAGCAGGAATGATACCAAACTCGATGGAGTCTTGGCTTCTGAACTCCTGAGAGCCTCACAAAGTCACCAGGGTTTTCTAAAAAGGCAGAGAAACAAGTGCATGGTCTTTTTCTCTCTCAGATCATGAGAATTTCCCCATCAATGATATATGCTAATTCCAGATGTTTGTGGTAAAAAGGGCAGAAATTTCTTCACTCAGTTAAACACTCACTTTTTATGTACATAGAACAGGATTATACCAGGAAATACAAGCTTAGGAGAAGATATTATTAAATCAATTTCTCTATATATTTGTGAGGGCTACTGTTTTGTTTCTTCTATGAATAATTTAGTACCTATTTCTAGGAAATTCGTTCATCACTTATTTCCTAGGCTTTTTCTATGTGCCAGCCACTGTTTTAGGCAGGTAATACAGTGTTAGACTAAGCAGAAAGGGTCCTATATAAAAAACTTTAATATTTATTTATGAAAAGCTATAAATATTAGAATGAAGGTAAGTAAAATAGTGCCTGGAGGCTGAACGGATGCTTTTGATCAGTTACTTCCTAATTTTTTTAGAGGTGATTCACCTGTCAGTTCACTGAGGCATCATGTTCAACCGCTCTATTCTACCAAACCCCATTGCTACACCCATGATTCATATGCTTAAAATCTTAACTTGTCTTTATCTCAGTGGTTATTTTCCCTACAGTTTACTGTTACTTTCCATCCTTCCAGTCAAAATATACCTAAAATAGTGAATGGAAACCCAAGTAAATTTCATACCCAAGTGTTTGTAATATATCAATCAATGTTGATTTAAACTATGGCAGGTACCTAAGCAAAGATGTGCCATGTTCTACCAATTCCTTTTTTTGATCATCATTTTATCCTCCCTATTTGACGTCTAGGAATTTATTTCTTCTCCTCACCCTCCTTTTATTTTCTTACCCTCTTTCCCATTGATCTTCATTCTTCCCATTTATTTATGTGTTTTTTTCCCTGCCTATCCTTTACATGCTACTGACTCCGACTCCACGACTTTGAATATACTCAGTTCCGTATTTTGCATTGTGATTGTCCATATTATAATAATTAAAGTTCACAAATAGATTATCTGTTATAAATGGAAGTTTAGAAACTTTAGGATAAAAGATTAATGTAGTGTGGGATTTTACTGTTACAAAAATAATCACTCAACCTCCAGTACAAACACCATTTCAGCATACAAACCCAAAAGTAACACATAAAAAACAGACTTCAAAATTGTATTAACTGTTATTATGTTAACTGTTATTATTCTATACTCATTTGTAATTTTTGTTTAATTATTCTTGATTATATTTTCAAATGTTGTCTATTTTTTGTTAAAAAAACTTTTTTGTATGCTTATGTATACTCTTCTAATTTTCTAGGCATCAATACGTATTATTTTTGTTTTTAATTTTTATTATTTTATTTTACCTAAATTCCTTGAGTTTAATTTGTACATCCATTTCTAACTTCTTAAGTTGCCTGATTACTCCATGTACTTGAATAAATAAGAGCAATTGAATGCAATAGATGGCCTCTGAGTGCAGCTTTAGTCATACTACCAACCCATACTCTGGGTTCCCATTATTTCTAAGTAATTTACTGTCAATTAAGTAAAAGATCCGTCAATAATAAATTTAAACTATCAACATTTAACACATTATGTGAGGCACTCCTCAAAGTTAATTCCTTCTCTCATTTCTTTCAGGTCACTTTAGAGTCTTCCCTTCCTTGTGATTCAATGGACCAAGTAAATGGCTCTGTCATAACTGAGTTTGTGTTACTGGGACTTGCACAATCCTTGGGAATGCAGGTTTTCCTTTTTCTTTTCTTCTCTTTGTTCTATGTGGGAATTATCTTGGGAAACCTCTTCATTATGTTAACAGTGATTTTGGATTCTCACTTACATTCCCCCATGTATATCCTGCTGGCCAACCTATCACTCATTGACCTAGGCCTTTCATCCACCACAGTTCCTAGGATGATCTCTGATCTTTTCAGTGGTTGCAAAATCATTTCCTTTCACAACTGCATGATACAAATGTTCTTTATTCATGTCATGGGAGGAGTTGAGATGGTACTGCTCATAGCCATGGCATATGACAGGTACACAGCAATTTGCAAGCCTCTCCATTATCTAACTACTATGAATCCCAAAATGTGCATGCTTTTGATAATGGCTGCTTGGATCATTGGGGTGATTCATGCTGTGTCTCAGTTTGTTTTTGTCATAAATTTACCTTTCTGTGGCCCTAATAATGTGGGGAGCTTTTATTGTGATTTCCCTAGAGTTATTAAACTTGCATGCATGGACACTTATAGACTAGAATTTGTGGTCACTGCCAACAGTGGCTTCATATCTATGGGCACCTTCTTTTTCTTAATTGTATCATACATCTTTATTCTGATAACTGTCAGACAACATTCTTCAAAAGATTTATCCAAAGCATTCATCACTCTGTCAGCTCACATCACTGTAGTGGTTTTATTTTTCACTCCATGCATGTTTCTCTATGTGTGGCCTTTCCCTACCAAGTCAATGGATACATTTTTTGCCATTGTGGACTTCGTCATCACTCCTGTATTAAATCCTGCCATCTATACTTTAAGGAACAGAGATATGAAGGTGGCAATGAGAAGGCTGAGTCGACAAGTTGTAAGTTCTAGGGAGATGCCATAACAGACTTCATTGGTAAGACCACAAGATGAATGTCATGGACTTTCAAGACCCTTGTGATCACCATGAACACTACAGATTATGTATAACTTCATTATTGCTTTTAAAAAAACTGAGAACTCTACATAAAAAGAGGTATTAGAACTTCACTTTCAAGTAGAGCTTCAGTAATTTCTGTTAAGTATGAAAAATAAAGTGTTATATATTCCTACCTACCTATAAAATTAAATTGCAATTTCATCAATGACCATACTTAATTTTCATGTAACTGTTTTATATTTCCATATAAATACATACATGCACATATGGTTAATCTTTATTTGTCAGTATCTTCATACTGATTATAAGCATCACTAGGACTCAATTAATATTTCTTGTGGAAATTATGTGGATCCAATGGATTAAAATAGGAGCTTATACAAATTAGCAGCCATTAAAAATCAAGAAAGAAACAATTCTCATCCTAATTATATGTTGTTAGATAAATAGGGAGGCAACACTATGCTACAACTCTTAAGATTTGTTTTCAGTGTTTGTCAATGTATTTTGTACAATGTTACTTTATTTTTTAATTTTTTTAACATCTTACTTTAATTTTATTTCTTCAGTGTTCCAAGATTCATTGTTTATGTACCATACCCAGTGCTCCATGCAATACATGCCCTCCTTAATAACAACCACCAGGCTCATCCATCTCCCCACTCTCCTCCTCTCCAAAACCCCATTTGTTTCTCAGAGTCCACAGTCTCTCATGGTTCATCTCCCCCTCCAATTTACCCCAATTCACTTTTTCCATTCCTTTTCCTAATATCCTCTATGTTATTCCCTATGCTTCACAAGTAAGTGAAACCATATGATAATTGATGTTCTCTGCCTAACTTATTTCACTCAGCATAATCTCCTCCAGTCCTATCCACATTGATACAAAAGTTGTGTATTCATCTTTTCTGATGACTGTGTAATATTCCATTGTATATATGTACCATATTTTCTTTACCCATTCATCTATTACAATGTTACTTTAGAAATAGACTCTACCATTTTGCATTATGCAAAATTTGTCTATGTTCTATTTTTTTCGACAGTAAATTTCTATTGTCCTTGTAGTCTTCCTCAATGCATTTCTTGATTCACCCTAAAATAGTATCTACAATTATAAAAGTATTTCAAGGATCTTACTACCTAAAGAAAGGTCCCAACTCAGATCTCACTTTATTTAATGTATCTGTACTTAAGTCAAAGTGCTTAGGATAAACAGATGATTGACATCTTTACTTTTACTTTACTTTCCCAGGTACAACATGGGAAGTCTGATAGGTCAAAGAGCATAATTGATAAATCACTTGGATGTATCCCTAAGACTGATTTAAGAAATATTAATTGTGATGACCCAGCTCAGTTGTATCTGCTGCATTATAAGTAAAGCTGCTCAATAAAACAGTAAATAAAATAAATGAGACGTTTTTACTATTGTTTAAGGAATTTTCCCCATACATTTTATCTAAAAGTGGTAATAAATGCTATAAGCCATCTTCTTTGTATAATATCTAAAGCATTATTATTTATTGTCTCCTTAATCCATCTGGATTTTAACATTAACAACATTACCTTTGGTTTCACTATGATTCTTTTAAAAAGTCACCTTTAACAGAGAGGGGCATCTGGGTGGCTCAATTAGTTAAGCTTCTGCCTTTGGCTCAGGTCATGATCCCAGTGTCCTGGAATCTCACTCCAGAGCCCCATGTCAGGTTCCCTGCTCAGCAGGGAACCTGCTTCTCCTCCCATCCCACCCCCTGGTCCTGCTCCCTCTCTCTCTTCAAATATACAAATTAAATTTTAAAAAAGTCACTTTTACAGAGAAAGACAAATACTATATGATTTCACTGATAGGTGGAACCTCAAACACAAAACAAACAGACTCTTAAATACAGAAAAAACCTGATGGTTCCCACATGGCAGATGGGAAAGGGAATGGGAGAAATAGATACAGGGGATTCAGAGGTACAAACATCCAGTTATAATGTAAATAAACCACAGAAATGAAAAGTACAGCATATGGAATAAAGTCAATAATATTGTAATAATGTATGCTGACAGATGATGAATACATTTACTGTGCTGAGCACTGAGTCATGTACAGAATTGTCAAATCAATGTGTTATACACTTGAAAGTAACATCATACTGTAAGTCAATTATCCTTCAATATGAAGAGAATAAAGGGAAACATAGATATAAGGAAATAAAGTTTCATTTGCACAGAAAAAAAATCACCTTTAGATTCAAAGAAGTACTAGAAATACCTAAAGAAACCAAGAAATTGTGACAAAAGCCCTGACTCACAAAGATTCTGTGTATATCCTTGAGGGAAAACCTATGAAACCTTATGACTTAGGCTCAGTACTCAAACTTCAGGCTGACTATTTCCAGATCTCCTCACCTGTCTCTAGTCATTCACAGATGGCTCTTAACCAAGTGATTTCCTAAAGAGGACCAATCAGACACACTTTATTTTCTTGGAAATGTTTAATTCAAGGCAAAGTACAGAAAAAGAAAATCTGTACTCTTCCTTGCTCTGAAAATTGTTGCAGTCTCCTCCAGCTATGAAGGAAGTAGGTGGGAATGATGAAAGTGAAGTATATTAGCAGAACCAACCACACTGCAGCATTTTATTGACAACGAGATGCTTCTATTAGTAAGAACCCACTTGGCAGAATTCAGTTTTGTGTGCATCTTTAAGAAAAATGGAACGATCCTCTGAGGTCAGTTCAAATACTTAGAAAGTTAGTATGATTATTAACAGGAATTGCACTCATTGTGTTATAAAACAGAGAAGAGATTAGCCTAGAAAATTCAGAAGGACTCAACACTTAGAACACTTGTATAACATACACTTTCTATTTAAGGATACTTTTTCCCATATACCCAGATGCAGTGTTCTCTTACCCACCAATTTACCTCCTTCCTGCAATTCCAATATAATCTAGTTTTGGATATTTATTTCATAAAAAGATGCAGAACACACTCCTAGAGTTGTGGAATTTCATCTTTGAAGGCTTTTGGTCCAATGAGCTCATTTGTAAACAGGAAAACTAAGGCTTGGAGATTCTGAATCACATGCCAAAATCACACGGTAACTTTGTACTAAAATCTCCAAGTATCCTGACTTCAATCTCAGTGAAATTTATGAAGACTTTAGGTATTTTTCTTTAAAGAGGGGTAAAAGACATTTAGGACAAACATAACACCCTCGGTGTTGAATTTTAAGTTTTATTCTAGTACTAAGGGAAAGATTTTCTTGTTCATTTGTAGCTGGCTCCTCATGAATGCTATAGCCAGTGTCGAAGTCTCTGGAGAACTTCTTCAATAAACTTAATATTTAACTTAGAATCAATAGAAATCTTCTCAAACTCCTTGAGCCATTTTTGAAGAATCAGATATGAGCTTTGAAAGGATTACATAGGTAGTAACTGAGAATCCACCATCATTACTCACTCCTCCATTAGCATACACTCAGGAAATGAGACGTCTTAACTCAGTGAGCAAGAAATTCCTCTTGCTGAGGAGCAGCATTTCTGAATTCTTACTTGTTATCATGGCATAAAGTCTTTTCGCTGCAAAAGAGAAACCATTGGGCAGCTATCACATTTGGCATATTTCTTATGGAGATATGAGTATCAAGTCTGTTCTCTCAGTAAAATGAAATGTTTGCAGCAAGTGTCATTCTAAATTGCATACTTTAATACTTAAGAACCATCCTAACCAATCAGTCACATCAGAAATGATCTCACAACAGGAATCCCATCCTGTCTGTTGTCAATGATTACTATGATTGTATTTATTACTGTGCTAAGCAGAAGGAAACAGAGGGCTTAAATCCTGTTTTACTATTAGACGTCTCTTTATCCTTGAAAATAAAATTAGAATTGCTATATTCTTTTTTTTTCTAATTTTTTTATTTGTTTATTTACAGCATAACAGTGTTCATTGTTTTGGCATCACACCCAGCGCTCCATGCAGTACGTGCTCTCCCTATTACCCATCACCTGGTTCCTCAACCTCCCACCCCCCCGCCCCTTCAAAAACCTCTGGTTGTTTTTCAGAGTCCATAGTCTCTCATGGTTCATCTCCCCTTCCAGTTTCCCTCAAATCCCTCTCCTCTCCATCTCCCCATGTCCTCCACGTTCTTTGTTATGCTCCACAAATAAGTGAGACCATATGATACTTGACTCTCTCTGCTTGACTTATTTCGCTCAGCATAATTTCTTCCATTCCCGTCCATGTTGCTACAAAAGTTGGGTATTCATCCTTTCTGATGGAGGCGTAATACTCTATTGTGTATATGGACCACATCTTCCTTATCCATTCATCCGTTGAAGGGCATCTTGGTTCTTTCCACAGTTTGGCGACCGTGGCCATTGCTGCAATAAACATTGGGGTACAGATGGCTCTTCTTTTCACTACATCTGTATCTTTGGGGTAAATACCCAGCAGTGCAATTGCAGGGTCATAGGGAAGCTCTATTCTTAATTTCTTCAGGAATCTCCACACTGTTCTCCAAAGTGGCTACACTAACTTGCATTCCCACCAACAGTGTAAGAGGGTTCCCCTTTCTCCACATCCTCTCCAACACACGTTGTTTCCTGTCTTGCTAATTTTGGCCATTCTAACTGGTGTCAGGTGGTATCTCAATGTGGTTTTAATTTGAATCTCCCTGATGGCTAGTGATGATGAACATTTTTTCATGTGTCTGATAGCCATTTGTATGTCTCCGTTGGAGAAGTGTCTGTTCATATCTTCTGCCCATTTTTTGATATGATTATCTGTTTTGTGTGTGTTGAGTTTGAGAAGTTCTTTATAGATCCTGGATATCAACCTTTTGTCTGTACTGTCATTTGCAAATATCTTCTCCCATTCCGTGGGTTGCCTTTTTGTTTTGTTGACTGTTTCCTTTGCTGTGCAGAAGCTTTTGATCTTGATGAAGTCCCAAAAGTTCATTTTTGCTTTTGTTTCCTTGGCCTTTGGAGACATACCTTGAAAGAAGTTGCTGTGGCTGATATTGAAGAGGTTACTGCCTATGTTCTCCTCTAGGATTCTGATAGATTCCTGTCTCACGTTGAGGTCTTTTATCCATTTCGAGTTTATCTTTGTGTACGGTGTAAGAGAATGGTCGAGTATCATTCTTCTACATATCGCTGTCCAGTTTTCCCAGCACCATTTATTGAAGAGACTGTCTTTTTTCCATTGAATTTTTTTTCCTGTTTTGTCGAAGATTATTTCACCATAGAGTTGAGGGTCCATATCTGGGCTCTCCACTCTGTTCCACTGGTCTGTGTGTCTGTTTTTATGCCAGTACCACGCTGTCTTGGTGATCACAGCTTTGTAGTAAAGCTTGAAATGGGTAAAGTGATGCCGCCAGTTTTGTTTTTCTTTTTCAACATCTCCTTAGCAATTCGGGGTCTCTTCTGATTCCATACAAATTTTAGGATTATTTGCTCCAGCTCTTTGAAAAATACCGGTGGAATTTTGATCGGAATGGCATTAAAAGTATAGATTGCTCTAGGCAGTATAGACATTTTAACAATGTTTATTCTTCCAATCCAAGAGCATGGAACAGTCTTCCATCTTTTTGTGTCTTCTTCAATTTCTTTCATGAGTGTTCTGTAGTTCCTCGAGTACAGGTCCTTTACCTCTTTGGTTAGGTTTATCCCCAGGTATCTTATGGTTCTTGGTGCTATAATAAATGGATTCGATTCTCTAATTTCCCTTTCTGTATTTTCATTGTTAGTGTATAAGAAAGCCACTGATTTCTGTACATTGACTTTGTATCCTGCCACGTTACTGAATTGCTGTATGAGTTCTAGTAGTTTGGGGGTGGAGTCTTTGGGGTTTTCCATATAAAGAATCATGTCATCTCTGAAGAGAGAGAGTTTGACTTCTTCCTTGCCAATTTGGATACATTTTATTTCTCTTTGTTGTCTGATTGCCGTTGCTAGAACTTCTAATACTATGTTGAACAAGAGTGGTGAGAGTGGGCATCCTTGTCGTGTTCCTGATCTCAACGGGAAGGCTGCAAGCTTTTTCCCATTGAGGATGATATTTGCTGTGGGTCTTTCATAGATAGACTTTATGAAGTTCAGGAATGGTCCCTCCATCCCTTATACTTTGAAGTGTTTTCATCAGGAACGGATTCTGGATTTTGTCAAATGCTTTTTCTGCATCAATTGAGAGGACCATGTGGTTCTTCTCTCTTCTCTTATTGATTTGTTCTATCACATTGATTGATTTGCGAATGTTAAACCAACCTTGCAACCCAGGGATGAATCCCACCTGGTCATGGTGGATAATCTTTTTAATGTGCTGCTGGATCCTGTTTGCTAGGATCTTGTTGAGAATCTTAGAATCCATATTCATCAGTGATATTGGTCTGAAATTCTCCTTTTTGGTAGGGTCTTTGCCTGGTTTGGGGATCAGGGTGATGCTGGCTTCATAAAAAGAGTGTGGAAGTTTTCCTTCTGCTTCAATTTTTTGGAACAGCTTCAGGAGAATTGGTGTTATTTCTTCTTTGAAAGTTTGGTAGAATTCCCCAGGGAATCTGTCAGGTCCTGGGCTCTTGTTTTTTGGGAGGTTTTTGATCACTGCTTCAATCTCGTTACTAGATATCGGTCTATTCAGGTTGTCAGTTTCTTCCTGGTTCAATTTTGGGAGTTTGTAGTCTTCCAGGAATGCATCCATTTCATCTAGGTTGCTTAGGTTATTGGCATATAACTGTTGGTAATAATTTCTGATGATTGTTTCTATTTCCTTAGTGTTAGTTGTGATCTCTCCCTTTTCATTCATAATTTTATTAATTTGGGCTTTCTCTCTTTCTTTTGGATTAGTGTGGCCAATGGTTTATGGATCTTATTGATTCTTTCAAAGAACCAGCTTCTAGTTTCATTGATATGTTCTACTGTCTCTCTCGTTTCTACCTCATTGATCTCTGCTCTAATCTTGATTATTTCCCTTCTTGCATGTGGAGTTGGTTTGATTTGTTGTTGATTCTCCAGTTCTTTAAGGTGTAGAGACAGCTGGTGTATTCTGGATTTTTCAATGTTTTTGAGGGAGGCTTGGATGGTTATGTATTTCCCCCTTAGAACTGCCTTTGCTGTATCCCATAGGTTTTGGACAAAAGTGTCTTCATTCTCATTGGTTTCCATGAATTGTTTAAGTTCTTCTTTGATCTTTTGGTTGATCCAAGCATTCTTAAGCAAGGTGTTCTTTAGCTTCCAGGTGTTTGAGTTCCTTCTGAACTTTTCCTTGTGATTGAGTTCCAGTTTCAAAGCATTGTGATCTGAGAATATGCAGGGAATAATGTCAGTTTTTTGGTATCGGTTGAGTTCTGCTTTGTGACCCAGTATGTGGTCTATTCTGGAGAAGGTTCCATTTGCACTTGAGAAGAATGAGTATTCTGTTGTTTTAGGGTGGAATGTTCTGTATATGTCTATGAGGTCCATCTGGTCCAGTATTTCATTCAATGCTCTTATTTCTTTATTAATTTTCTGCTTCGATGTTCTGTCTATTTCTGAGAGAGACGTATTAAGATCTCCTACTATTATTGTATTCATATTAATATGACTCTTTATCTTGATTAATAGTTTTCTTATGTAATTGGGTGCTCCCATATTGGGGGCATAGATATTCACAATTGTTAGATCATCTTGGCGGATAGTCCTAACTGCCTTCGGCTCAGGTCATGATCTCAGGGTCCTGGGATTGAGTCCCGCATCGGGCTCTCTGCTCGGCAGGGAGCCTGCTTCCCTCTCACTCTCTCTGCTTGCCTCTCTGCCTACTTGTGATCTCTCTCTGTCAAATAAATAAAAAAAATATTTAAAAAAAAAGAATTATGTAGTATCCTTCTGTATCTCTGACTACAGTCTTTAGTTTAAAATCTAATTTATCTGATATGAGAATCACTACCCCAGCCATCTTTTGAGGCCCATTGGCATGAACGATGCTTCTCCATCCCTTCACTTTCAGTCTGGGTGTATCCTTAGGTTCAAAATGGGTCTCTTGTAGACAACATATGGATGGGTCCTGTCGTTTTATCCAATCTGCAACCCTGTGTCCTTTTATGGGCGCATTTAGGCCATTCACATTGAGAGTGATTATTGAGAGATAGGTTTTTATTGACATCGTGTTGCCTTTGAAGTCTTTCTGTCTGTAGATTGTTTCTATATTTCTGTTCAATGATATTCTTAGGATTTTTTCCTCTTTTATAGGACCCCCCTTAATATTTCCTGCAGTGTCAGCTTGGTGGTTGCATAGTCTTTTAAGCCTTGCCGGTCTTGGAAACTCTTTATCTCTCCATCCATTTTAAATGTCAGTCTTGCTGGATACAGTATTCTTGGTTGCATGTTCTTCTCATTAGTATTCTGAATATATTTTGCCAGCCCTTCCTGGCTTGCCAGGTCTCTGTGGAGAGGTGTGACGTTATTCTAATGGGCTTTCCTCTGTATGTAAGGAGCTTCTTTGTCCTAGCTGCTTTTAAAATGGTCTCTCTTGAAACACAATTCCTCATTCTAACTATAAGGTGTCGTGAGGACTTTCGAGAATCTAAAATCTTGGGAGGAAATCTCTCTGCCTCTAGTACATGAACGTTGTTTCCATTCGTGAGATTGGGAAAATTTTCATAGACAACTTCTTCCACTATATCTTCTAGACTTCTTTCTTTTTCTTCCCCTTCAGGGATTCCAATAATTCTGACGTTGGAATGTTTCATGGCATTGTTTATTTCCCTGATTCTGTTTTTGTGGCTTCTGAGCTGTTTGTTCCAGGCTTCCTCCTGATCCTTTCTCTCTATCTGTTTGTCCTCCAGATCACTAATTCTATCTTCTGTCTCAGTTACCCTAGCTCTTAGAGAATTTAGATTAGATTGGAACTCATTGAGAGCATTTTGAACATCATCCCTGGTGGCTTTCAGTTCTGCCCTACCACTGTGAACATCATCCCTGGTGGCTTTCAGTTCTGCCCTAATCAATTCTGTTTGGTCATCCATGGCTTTCTCCAACCTAGCTATTGCCTGTATAATTGTTAGTCTGAATTCCTTTTCTGACATATTGTCTATGTCGATAGCCATTAGCTCTGTTGCAGAAGGCCCATCCTCTGTATTTTTCTTCTGTTGGGCATTCCTCCTCCTAGTCATTTTGGTAAGAGATGACTGAACAGATGCAGCTGGACTTATCGATTGTGGTGCAGTCAAGGTGCACCCTGGAACGCTTCTGTGCAATCAGGATTCCCCACCCAAATGAGAGAAAAAAGAAAAGAAAAAGAAATAGAGAAGAAGAAAGAAAAAAAAAAGGAAAAGAAAAAAGGAGAAAAAAAGAGAGAGAGAGAGAGATAGGAAAAAAAGGGAAGATAAAAGAGAAGGCTCAGCCCAAATGGGCCACAAGGTAAGATTTGTGAAGTATACAAACAAAAACAGGCAAACAAAAAGACTGATCAAGTATATGACAAGAGAAAAAAAAATATATATATATATAAGCAAAAAAAAGGGAAGAACCTCATCAGAAAGAACCCCAAGTATAAGATTTATATATTATCAGGACAAACACAAATTCACAGAAACACTGACAGAAGGAAAAATTGGGAGAGTGGTTATAAATTCTCAATGTGGGTGAGGAAGGTTATTTTCATTCTTCCTGAAGGTATCTTGATGTTTTTGTTAAGGGACTCAACTTTCCTAAGTTACAGGGGGATTAGAAACTGGTTTGCCTATAGGGGTAGCATTGATTGAGGAAAGGGGACTACCTTGAAGTTTAACTCTATATGTGTAGTAGAAAATAAAAATTAAACAAGAATAAACTAGACTAAACTAAGTTAAAATTAAAAAAGAATTAAAAAAATAGAAAAGCAAAAGAAAAACACAGGTGTATGTATCAAAAAGTTCAGGTTAGAAGGTTATTAAAGAATTTGATGTACTGGACATCTCAGTGTGGTGGTAAATAGGTTAAAAAATTATCTGTATGTATAAAAAAAAAGAACCAGAATATTGGTAAAGATTTAAAAATAAAAGTTGTATTTATGAAGTAGTGGTGGTTGTTCTCTTGTAGTCTTTTTTTTTTTTTTCTTCCTTCCTGGTTGGTTTTCTGGGGAGGGGCCTGCCATGTGGGTTTTCAGACAATGATGTTCCCTGAGTTAGGTCCTCCCGCTCCCCTCAAAGGGGTGAGCTCTGAGGAAACTGTTTTTTTCAGCCTTTTGTTCTCTGGGGGTTTTTATGTTCTTTCATCTGCTTTCTCTCGCCTTGACAGTTTTTGATGGTGTTTGGAGGTTTAGAGGAGAGCAAACTACACCCTGACCTCCCTCTCAGAGAGAAGCCTCAGAATGTTTTGCAAAAGCTGCTGGCAGAGTCGGTTCTGAGTCACTGTCCCTGGGGATGCAGGAGCTCCTCGTTGTACCCAAAACCAAGACAGCAGTGGCTGTCTGGGCAGCCTCAGACCACCAGAGAGGTTCTGAGCAGAGATCACACACTGAGATTTTCCCGCTGTCCCGGGCTGGGAATGTCTGGTTTTTCCGGATGCCAGAGCTCCAGGCTAGCGCCTATGAGCACCTATCCCAAGGGAGGGTGTGGGACGCGGGCATTTCAGGATTGCCCTCTGGCCAGGCTCCCAGCCCCTCACGGGAGCCAGACCCCACTTGTTCCCAGGCGAGCTGGCGTTCAGGAACACTAGCGGCTCAGGGACAGAGACCTGATTTCTCCGCCGCACTCTCTCTGGCTCAGCGCCAGGGGAGGCTGTCCTGGGCCTGGGGACTTAGGTCCCTGACCCTAATCGCCCAGGTTCCCACTATTACCCACCGTGATCCTTTGCTCTTTGTTTTTTGAGTGCTTTCAACCAGACTCCAAGTTAATGCTGGTCCCCAGACACAGAGCACTCTCCTATTGGGGTATTACTTTCCGATCAGTCACCTCTGGTGGCTCCCTCCCCCTTTTGTTTATCTTCTGATATCAGTCCGACACTCCCAGTCTCCTTTACCCGCCACTGGCGTCTTCTGCTCCTGTAGAGATCCAGATCAGAATTGCTATATTCTTAAAGTATCTTGAAAACAGTAATATGGAGCACTAGTGAATAGGGCTAAGGAAAGGGTTTGGGATAATGAAGAAAAAGTGTAATTTCCAAAGATGATGTAATAACCATGATTACAGAAATGTTCAAAACAACTAACACTACTCCTCCAAGAAATTTGGTAAGAATAACATGCTATGCTTTCATATCTCCCTTGGATGCATCAATTTCCACAATTACTCAGAATTTGTTAGAAACGTATTAAACAACTGCACATAATTCTTCAACAGTTCTGTGCTGTATTCATAATAAAACACAAATCCCTTAGCAGGCATTCCAGAATCCCTTTTCAATTTTATCTCCAATTAAACCCCTTTTCATTTTCTCTCATGTAGATTTTTTGCATTTTTTCTCACTTCTCATTTCACCTTTAAATCACTTTTCTTTTTCCTGCTATTTTATTTATTTTTCTTCAATTTTTCATCTTTAATTTTATTTCGGATTAACACTTTTTCTTCTAAGCATTTCAATATTACAAATGGTAAGTATAAATTCCATTCTCCATAAGACCTTATAATCTTTATCTTATTTTCTAGAATCTTCATTTATTTTAACTTCCCCTAAGACTGGATCTCTACATCGGTCTTAGCCCTCACGTTTCTATCCAAGCTTCTAGAGACTATGAAAATTATTTTGGAATTCTGTCCCTCACTCATGCCCCACAGAGTATTAGACTAGTGAGCATTTTGATAATTTTTAATCCAGTAAATCTATTCTAAAGATGGGAATACGGATACAAGGAACTGAAATTTAGTCAACTTGTTATGATTAGTATTTCCAGAATAAAGTAAAATTTTTTAAAACTTTATTTAAATTTTAATTAAAATATTTAAATTTAATTTAAAATATTAAACTTTAAAATTTAAAATCATCTAGTTATGATTAGTATTTCTAGAATAAAGTAAAATTGTTTAAAATTAAAGAAATTAATAAAGAATAAATAAAATTCTTTAATGATAGAAAGTAAAAATCTTAAATTTATTTAAGAATCTTAATAAAAGCAAAATTCTTTAATGAAATTTAATCATCCTGTTATGATTAGTATTTCTAGAATAAAGTAAAATTCTTTAATTCTTTAAAAAAGTAAAATTCAAAGGGAGCCAGGGTTTCTCTATGAATCCAAATGTAATAAATCTTCCTACTAATAATTATCTAAATCTACTGTAAACTCACTAAATACAAAAAACTGTGCAAAACACTTCACTTTTACCACTTCATTTGAAATTCATAAGCATAAGAATTTATTATAATTAGTATCCACATTTGTAAAAATAAGTGTTAAATAGGGTGAGTCCAATGTCCACAGACTATATTCAAAACTTGTATACTACAAATTGCCTCAAATAGTGAAATTGTGAAAAAAGATTTATTTTAGTTTGATAGAGAGGTTCCCAACAACCTTAATATAAAATTATTGTGATGGGTTACAAAACCACTAAGAATACTTTTTCAAAAGTACATGTCCTAAAATGCTTTTATAAATGCAGAGATCATATAACATTGCATTTATTTAAGAACTGAGATAGTGTCTATAGAATATAAACTGTTTTGGAGTTCAAGGGAAAATGACATAAATGTAGGGTAGTAATAACCTAGCAGAGAGAGTAGAATGAACAAAGATAATTTATTAGGAATAAGCCTAGCATAAGTGGAAATACTGAGCAAACCCGAATAACTGAGCTATAAGGCATAATCAGGGAGGAGTATGGGATAAAATGATGGGTTTAGATTGTATGCATTTTGAATGAAACTGGACTACTTTCTTACTCCATATGCAAAAATAAATTCAAAATGGATTAAAGAACTAAACATGACACTTAAAATCATAAAAATCCTAGAGGAGAACAGAGGCAGTAACTTTTTTAACATAGATCATAGCAAGTTCTTACTACATATGTCTCCTGAGGTAAGGGAAACAAAAGCAAAAATGAACTATTAGGAGTACATCAAAATAAAGAGCTCTGCCCAGTGAAGGAAACAATCAATGAAACCAAAAGGCAACCTAAGGAGTGGCAGAAGATATAAGGGTTTAGTACCTAAAATATATAAAGAACTTATAAAACTAAACACCCAAAAGACAATAATCCAATTTAAAAATGGGCAGAAGACATGAACAATATTTCTTCCAGAAGACATACATACAACCTGCAGACACATGAAGAGAAGTTCATCGCCACTTGCATCAGGGATTTATAAATCAAAACTACAAGGAGATATTACATCACACCTGTCAGAATGGCTAAAATCAACAATAGAACAAACAGCAGGGGTTGGCAAGGATATGGAGAAAAAGCAACACAGGTGCACTATTAGTGGGAATGCAAACTGGTACAGTCACTCTCAAAAACAGTACAGGAGGTTCATCAAATAGCAAAAAATAGAGCTACCCTATGATTCAACAATCACATTACTGGCTATTTACCGAAGGAAGACAAAAGCACTAATTCAAGGGATACATGCATCCCTGTTTGTAGCAGTATTATTTACAGCAGCTAAGATTTGGAAGCAGCCCAAGTGTCCATCCACTGAGGGATGGATAAAGAAGAATTGGTATATAGATACATACAATGGATTATTACTTAGGCATAAAAATGAATGAAATCTTGCCATTTGCAGTGACAGGAGCTAGACAGTGTTATGCTAAGTAAAGTCAGTCAGTCAGAGAAAGACAAACACCAAATGATTTCACTCATATGTGGAATTTAAGAAACAAAACAAATGAGCAAAGGGAAAAGGAGAGAAAGAGAAACCATGAAAATGACTCTTAACTATAGAGAACAAACTGATGCTTACCAGAGATGAGGTGGGTAGGGGGATGGGTTACATAGGTGATGGAGATTAAGGAGTGCACTTTTTGGAATGATCACTGGGCAATGTATGAAACTGCTGAATCATTGTATTGTAAACCTGAAACTAATAAAATATTGCATATGAACTAACTGGGATTAAAATAAAAACTTAACACTAAATAAATATATAAAACACATTATACAACCACACACAAAAAAAATATTAATTTGTTCAAAAAAGGAAAAGGACAGTCATGTACCAGAATCTGATGTATTATGTTATCCATTACTGGTAAAAGGGAATGTGCTAGAGGGGATACAGGAGAATGGGACATCCTCTAAGACTGCGCAATTTTTAATTTAGTCTTGTTAATCAGTCACATGTTCAAAAACTGACATTAACTAACAATGGTAAATTGTTTAAAAGACCCTAAACCTGAATGCAAAGAGAAATGAACCCAAATTATCTTCAATAAATGGCATAACCAAACTAAAGGGGAAATATAAGAACTAATCCAATTAACTATTTTTTGGATGGCTCTTTTTTTTTTCCAATTAACTTTTTGAAGATAATGCTTTGACTACACACCATTAATTTAAAAAATAAAATGAGGGGCGCCTGGATGGCTCAGTCATTAAGCGTCTGCCTTCAGCTCAGGTCATGATCTCAGGGTCCTAGGATTGAGCCCCACATGGGGCTAAACCTGCTTCTCCCTCTCCCACTCTCCCTGCTTGTGCTCCCTTTCTCACTGTATCTCTCTCTGTCAAATAAATAAATAAAATCTTTATAAAATAATAAAAATAAAATAAAATAAAAAACAAAATGACTGCAAGAAAATTGTCTTAGCAATTATTTTTCCTTTTTATAGTGGTATGGATGTAATAATTCTGAAACAATATTGTGTGCTATGTAGGATTATGCAAATGAAAAAATACATATTTATAGTGTTAAGACCCAGAGTCTCACTGGGAGAACAAAAGGACAGAGATACAAATATAGAATAAGAGAAGGGAAAAAGAAGCCCACAGTTTTGGACAGTATTGGTATGAGCAATATCCCTTTCTCTCTCTCTCTCTCTCATATACACATATACTTATATACACTCACATACACATACATTTATACACATGTAAATATATGCATATATTTGAAGCACTAATAGGTGCTAAAAACAGGAGGGAAACTCATAGTTATGCCACCTTATCACCTATAATGTTATCAAAAATGGGATCAAACCTCTCTTTGGTTACCCTTTGGACCCAGCTGCCATTTGCATAGTACAAAGTTTAGGGACAATGCTGAACTGCAATGAGTGCCTGCAATCAGCAAAATTCAGAGCATGAGAAACCAAGTGTAAAAGGCTCACATTTTTCAGCAAATAAATTTAAGGGAAAGAAAAGTATTGGAGAGAAATCTATATAAGAAGAGATCTGAATGACATACTAAATGAAAAAAATGGTTAAAATAAACTATAGTGTCTTGTGATGCATATTTGGAAGATAAAGCTAAAAAAAATGCAAGGACATTTTTAGCATAACAGAATAATTGTTTCTTTAAAGGGAAAATGTGGCTGTAATTTGGAAGAGTCACAGAGGTTTCTAATGGGACAGCTGACATGGTTCTACATCTTCACTTGGGTGATGATTATAAAATTTGATTAAGCTATAAATTCGCTTTCTGCCATTTTCTATATGTTTCATCTTGCGATTAATGAATAACAAAATCAAAGTTAAACTATGGTGAATGAGCAGTAGCATAAAATCTCCCATCCATAAGCACCCTTGTCTAGAGACCTACATTTAACTACCATTCATAGAGGCTACTTGCATCAGCATATATCTGTTTTGGTTTGTTTTGTTTTTTAATACTGAAACACAATGAACAGGAGCAATTGTGCTCCTCCACCTGAGGGCATAAAGCAACTGTATCTTCAGGGAGTCAGAACAACTCAGAAAGTTTCTGTCTGCTGCATAATTCTCCCCTGTGTACTAAGGTACACAAAACACTGCCATCATAAAAGCAGCTAATTAACAGCACTAGTTATGCTTGGGTAGTGACCAAGTTCAAGTCAGAGACTTGGTATTGCCAGCCAGAAGTCAGACTGTTACGGGAATTGCCTCCTAGAATCAGGTTGGTTTTCTAAAGGAAGTAAGAAGAGCGGTTAATGAGTCACCTGGGGGTGACATCCCTTTCTGTAAATTACCATCTCTTTCTCCTATTAAGATTTGTTTTTCATGGGGCGCCTGGGTGGCTCAGATCATTAAGCATCTGCCTTCAGCTCAGGTCATTATCTCCAGGTCCTGGGATCCAGCCCTGAGTCCAGTTCCCTGCTTAGCGGGTGTCTGCTTCTTCCTCTCCCTCTGCCTCTCCCCCTGCTCACACTCTTTCTCTCTCTCTCTCTAGCTCTCTGTCTCAAATGAATAAGTAAAATCTTTCTTTAAAAAAAGATTTTGTTTTTTTCAATCTATCATCTATCTATTATCTATCAATCTATCTATCTACCTTTTTATATTTTACCATAAAGACAAAAGAAAGCTCTTGAATAACAAGGAAAGCAAATAATAAAAATAACAGGAAGGGGAAAACTTTTTATCAACAATTGCAGCATTGCAATCTCCCTCAGCCTTTGAATAACTTCTAGCAGTATCAACTAAGAAAATTCTAGCAGATCAGCCTCATTCTATGTATTCCCAAATTGGGTCTAAATTCGTATTCAGCCAAATAAAGCAAACTGTTACAGATACCCCAAGCCATTTGAGCGAATATAATGAATACAGAATCATGGTTTAGTACTAATAGTATTAAGTGTAGCCCAATTCAATATTACCTCTGTTCCATGCTTGTCCACTACTCTTAGGATCCATTCCCATACATATGTTCTAGATGTCTCTTGATAATCATATAGAAAATTTTACAGTTCTCTTGGTGCATATTTATTCTTGTCATGAATTCCACTTTGTCCGTGACTCGCTGGAGCTTTCTGGAACTTGAGTCTCCTCATAGCACTAGGAGTAATGTGAAGAGGTGGGGCCAGGCACTGAGGATTATTGATAGTCCCCTCTAGGGCAACCAACTCAGGAGAGGTCATTGTAAGGACCTATTTTATATTTTTATACTAGCCAGAGGCTTCCATTGAGTTTAAGCAATAACTTTGTTGTTTAACCCTTAAACAGTCCCTGCTCCCCTTCCCCCAGGGGACTTAAAAACAAGTCCCAGAAACCAGCCCCAGGTAACAAAGCCCAGATACAAGGGTGAGTCAGGTCAGGTGGAGACATCCAATCAGTGGGGGCACGTACTGTCTCCTAGCTACCAAGGTGATGGGCTAGTTTCCATGGCTACTGTGGGGGTGAACTGTAATTCAATTATCCACCTGTGTGTAGCCAGGCCCAACCACATGGCCTTTGCTCTATAAAAGCTAGACTGTGAAACAGAGAAGGGTCATCCTCTCTGTAGGGTCGTCCTCTCTGTAGGAGTGTCCCCGACCAGTCTCTTTGTTGGTCGGTCTGATTCTTGATGCTTGGTGTGAAATAAAGCTTTGCTTGACCTTTGCTTTGATCAGTCTCACTCCTTTAATCATGGACCCATTATTGGGATACCCATTTTTGCGGGGACCTAACATGTGGGGGCTCGTCTGGGATTAAACGACGAGAACTGAGCCAGCATCAGAATTTCTGGGTCTGAATCTGTCTGTCTGGTTGCAGAGCTCCAAGTAGGACCCACCAGGGTGAAGCTGGATGCAACCATGCTCCCCAGGGCTGGAGTGGATGTGGGGACGCCCCATCCCTCTTCTGGTAGATCATCTAGGGGTCCCCTAGGTGGTCATTTGGGAATGTAGGGGGCCGGGTAACCCCCAACAACGGGTGAGGGCCACTGGGTCTTGTTCTGGTCTGTGTCTCATCCTGGTGAGCACCTATAGGGGGCCAGGAACCCCCACCAGTGGCAGGCTCTGGGTGAGGGCCGCTGGGTCTGGTTCTGTTCTGTGGCTCGTTCCGGCGAGCGTCTGTAGGGGGGCCGAGCTGATGAGCCTTAGAACTGGGAACCCTTTCTCTGCCTTCTGGTGGCCCTTTGTTCTGTTCTTCACTGTCGAGAAACAAGAAGAGCACCCCTGGACCTAACAACCCCACTCCGGGATCTTCCCACCCTGGTCTCAGATAAACATTCGAAATGGAGTGGGCCCAGGTGGAACGTAAATCAGTATTTGAACTAAGTTAAGTTTGTTGGGTTAATTAGGATGAACATGTCTTTTGAGTTATCAGAAGTAAATGTGAGACTCCAGAGTATTTAAAGTCAAATAAGCTCGTGTTATTTGTTAAAATCTGTTAAAATCTGTGTTAAAATCTGTTGAAATCTGTTAGCAAAAGATGACTAAACTGATGGTTAATTGTCTCAAAGTTTTAATGGGTAATTGTTAAAGTAGCTTTCAAAGTCTTTGCTAACCTGGAACTTTAAACCAAATGGGATAAAATGCTAGAGTGCTGGTTGCCAGAACTAGATTTGTGCTTTTGAAATCTGTTGGTAAACATGTTTTGTGCTTAACTGATTGATAAATTTGCCATCTAAAGAATTCTGTTGTAACAGCTCATGATTGGTTTATATTTAATCTTCAGTAGAGGTTAAGGTATTTCTAAGAGTACAAAATTCTGTTAAGTATAATTAAGACTGCTGGAAATAAGGGAAGCAACTCTGTATGTAAAAAGTAGGAGATATGTAAAAAGAGAAAAACCTGATGCCTAGTCCTGTTTGAATAAGAAAGAAAGAAAAACAGGCCCTGGGTCTGAGCTAGAGGCATTCCTAAAGAATGGAAGGGGAGACCTGTTGGGGGGAGGGGTCCAACCTGTTTGAATCTGAAGAGTGGCCAACTGTGTGAATGTGTCTGTATGGCTCCACCGCTTTGGCTACAGAGCCTAAGTTGGCTGCACCCTGAGTCTTGCAGGGCGTCATATGGCATAACGGTCATCTACTCCATGAAGTAGCCTGGTCCAGGGTTTATATGGACAGACCTTAGCTAAGATGCTTCTAAGTTCCCACGAGGGACGGGAGCAGGACAGCATCTGAAAGATCCCTCTCCCTTTGTCTGCGACATTATTTACGTTGGGAGGGAAACCCTGAAAACTCACTATCTTAAGACTGCACGCTTAAAAATTAAAAAAAAAAAAAAGGTGGAAAGACACTGTTATAGAAAAGCTGGTTTTCTCTCTCTTTAAAAGGGCAAAGTTTTCTTAGGTTAATTGAAATGTAAATGGTTTCTCCTTGTAAATGAGATCTCTTTGGCTCATAAGGCTTCCTTGATATGCTAAGTTACTCAATGATAAACCTTGGGTTGCATTTGGGTAAATGCTGTAATTATTCTAGAGGTTCTATACATTTCCTAAAATTTTAATGTTTTGATAAGGGTCATCACTTGATATTTAACCATATTTATTCTGAGTTTTTGTCACTTGTAATTGTTTTAATTCTCTTGTAAGATGAATTCCGCCCTAAAGGAAATTCATATGGGAAGGCTTTCAGGACAAATAACAGGTCTTTGATATGTTAAAATCCTGGGAACTGAAATGGGTAAAGATTTACAGAAGTAAGGGCTACATTCGAACTAAACCAGCATTAGTAACATGGGACTAGATGAACTGAAAGGTTGTAATGTTGTGTCTCTTAATGTTTTAAACATTACTGGTTCTGTAATGTTTGCTCCTCTAGACTAGGGGAACTTTTTCTTAAGTTACCTGTAACTTATAGAGATGAAAAGGTATTCATTTGTAAATGAATCAAGACATTCAACTTTTCTCTAGATCTGAACCCTCTGAAACCAAAAGGTCTCAGTAAGTATTTTTTCTTCCTTGGCAACCAGTCATTTGCATAAGTTCAATAAGAATCTGTTCTTCTTGTAACAGGACAGCATTGGAAACTGGTTATTTTACCAAGGCTTTGACTGGGACGTCATATTTGAAAAGACTCAGATATGACCAGACGGTTCAAAGGAACTAAGGGTGACTTTACGAAACCTGGAGCCATAAAGCCCTCTGGAACTGTTGGCCTGATACCTTGCTTACAGAGTTTCCAGCAGCCTTACCAGGTGAGTAAAGAATGTCACTCCCTGGCAGGGGCAGGATCTCAAGAAGAAGAATTTGCCCAAGTCGACAGGTATTGGCAGGCATGCCTGATGGCAAGTACGTGGCTTGGCTTTTGGCCCGGAGAGGCTACTAAAAGTTCAACCTAGAGATTCATTATAAGAAGTTCCAGCAAAGCAGATTCTAAAAGATCTATATGACCACTTACTGTTCTTGCTGAGCTTATGTGAATAATTAGGCCAAGTTTGTTAAAACTGGACTTGTTTTTCAAATGAATAGGTCCTGATTTGGCTACCTCTGGAAATGAGGGTTATTTTAGAGAGAAAAATTATATTTTAATAACATGCCTTTATGGGTGTTAAATTCTAAATTAGACTGTAATTAAATGTTTATTTACTTAAGCTAAACAGCTTAAGGTAAACTTAAGAGAAGTTGCATGATAACTCTTGTAAATGATCTTGCCTTTGCCAGTCAGTCAGCCCTAGACAAACAGCCTTACTGAGTGCCTCAGCATTGGCCATTCCAGACGTTACCAAGCCCTTCCACTTGTATATAGATGAAAAAGACAGGAATGACTGAAAGTGTTTTAACTCGGACTCTGAGGCCTTGGCAAAGGCCAATAACTTATCTTAGCAAGAAACTAGATCTAGTAGTGGCTGGGTTCACCCTTGCCTCTGCATAATTGCTGCCACAGCCCTGCTGGTCAAAGATGCAGGTATATTTACAGAAATGGACTAAATTAGACTATAAAGGGGATTGGGCTAAGATGAGAATAGGAAAGTTAATTCTTACTCGAAGACTAGGAAGAAAATTAGTAAGCCAAATACATCAGGGCACTCATTTGGGGACACACAAGTTTAAAGAGCTTTGGGCAAGCAGTTCTACGTTTCTAAATTAGGGTGTATGACTCAAGATGGGTTTGATAGGTATACTCAATATCAGGCTGTAAATGCGGGAAGAACTAAAATGGGAAGAGGGAAAAGAGACAGAGGTTTGGGTTACCTCTTGCTCTTGCAATCGGGTCAGACAATGACCCTGCATTTATGAGTTCAGTCTCACAGGTATTGGCCAAAGCCATAGGCACTAATAAAAAACTATTTTGTGCCTACGGGCCCTGGAGCTTGGGGCAAGTAAAAAAAATGAATCAGACTCTTGAAGAGACATTGACAAAGTTAATTCTGGAGACTGGCGGTGGGTGGGTAGATCGATCTCCTTCCCTTCACCCTCCTCAGGGTGCGATGTACACCCTACTTAAATAAGGTGACCCCATTTAAAATAATGTTCGGGAGACACCCCCGCCCCCATCCCCGATTACAAGAGGTTGCGATAGCAGAAATGACTGACCAGTCTGTACTCCAGTCACTGCAGGCATTACAGTCTGTCTTAAAAAGAGCTCATGCAGGGATTCGGACTGCCCACACTGGGACAGAGACAGAGGTGGAGCCACATCCTCACCAACACAGGGACTTAGTGTGGATGCACCGCCACCAAGTGGGAGGCTTGGAGCCTCATTGGAAGAGACCAGTTACTGTCATCCTGACCACCCCCAAGGCAATAAAAGTAAAAGTCATCAGGGCCTGGATTCACCTGGGTCATGTCAAACGAGCCGAGGATGAAACGCTCCCCAGAGGGCTGGTAGAGCGATCATGGACCAAAACCAAGACTCAAAAAAAAAAAAAAACGAGTTCATTAAATTCATTGTTGCCCATGTTGTTAAGATTTTAGGTGGGAGGGGGAGTCAAGATGGTGGGGAAGAAGGAGGAGGCGCTGTTTCAACCTGTACCCTAAAGTGAGCTGATTACCTACCAAAGAACTCCGACCACCCATGAAGTCAGCCTGAGATCAGAATTATACATGTCTGGATCTCTACAGGAGCAGAAGACACCAGTGGCAGGTAAAGCAGAGTGGGAACATCGGACTGATATCACAAGATAAACAAAAGGGGGAGGGAGCCACCAGAGGTGACCAATTGGAAAGTAATACCCCAATACGAGAGTGCCCTGCGTCTGGGGACCAGCATTAACTTGGAGTCTGGTTGAAAGCATTCAAAAAACAAAAAGAGCAAAGGATCATGGGGGGAAATAGTGGGAATCAGGGCGGTTAGGGACAGGGACCTAAGTCCCCGGACCAAGGACAGCCTCCCCTGGCGCTGAGCCAGAGAGAGTGCGGCTGAGAAATCGCGTCTCGGTCCCTGAGCCGCCAGCGCGACCGAGAACGAGTGGGGTCCGACTACCGTGAGGGGCTGGGAGCCTCCCACACCCTCCCCTGGGAGAGGTGCTCATAGGTGCTAGCCTGGAGCTCTGGCATCTGGAAAAACCAGACATTCCCAGCCCAGGACAGCGGGAAAATCTCAGTGTGCAATCTCTGCTTGGAACCTCTCTGGCGGTCTGGAGCTGCCTAGACAGCCGCGGCTACCCTGGAATTGGGTACAACGAGGAGCTCTTGCATCCCCAGGGACTGTGACTCAGAACCGACTCTGCCAGCAGCTTTTGCAAAATGTTCTGAGGCTTCTCTCCGAGAGGGAGGTCGGGGTGTAGTTTGCTCTCCTCTAAACCTCCAAAAACCATCAAAAGCTGTCAAGGCGAGAGAAAGCAGATGAAAGAACATAAAAACCCCCAGAGAACAAAAGGCTGAAAAAAAACAGTTTCCTCAGAGCCCACCCCTTTGAGGGGAGTGGGAGGACCTAACTCAGGGAAAATCATTGTCTGAAAACCCACGTCGCAGGCCCCTCCCCCAGAAAACCAACCAGGAGGGAAGAAAAAAAAAAAAAAGACTACAAGAGAACAACCACCACTACTTCATAAATACAACTTTTATTTTTAAATATTTACCAATATTCTGGTTCTTTTTTTTTATACATACAGATAATTTTTTAACCTATTTACCACCACACTGAGATGTCCAGTACATCAAATTCTTTAATAACCTTCTAACCTGAACTTTTTGATACATACACCCGTGTTTTGCTTTTGCTTTTCTATTTTTTTAATTCTTTTTTAATTTTAACTTAGTTTAGTCTAGTTTATTCTTGTTTAATTTTTATTTTCTACTATACATATAGAGTTAAACTTCAAGGTAATCCCCTTTCCCCAATCAATGCTACCCCTATAGGCAAACCAGTTTCTAATCCCCCTGTAACTTAGGAAAGTTGAGTCCCTTAACAAAAACATCAAGATACCTTCAGGAAGAATGAAAATAACCTTCCTCACCCACACTGAGAATTTATAACCACTCTCCCAATTTTTCCTTCTGTCAGTGTTTCTGTGAATTTGTGTTTGTCCTGATAGTATATAAATCTTATACTTGGGGTTCTTTCTGATGAGGTTCTTCCCTTTTTTTTCCATATATATAAATATTTTTTCTCTTGTCATATACTTTTATCAGTCTTTTTGTTTGTCTGTTTTTGTTTGTATACTTCACAAATCTTACCTTGTGGCCCATTTGGGCTGAGCCTTCTCTTTTATCTTCCCTTTTTTTCCTATCTCTCTCTCTCTCTTTTTTTCCTTTTTTCTTTTCCCTTTTTTTTTCTTTCTTCTTCTCTATTTCTTTTTCTTTTCTTTTTTTTCTCATTTGGGTGGGGAATCCTGATTGCACAGAAGCGTTCCAGGGTGCACCTTGACTGCACCACAATCGATAAGTCCAGCTGCATCTGTTCAATCATCTCTTACCAAAATGACTAGGAGGAGGAATGCCCAACAGAAGAAAAATACAGAGGATGGGCCTTCTGCAACAGAGCTAATGGCTATCGACATAGACAATATGTCAGAAAAGGAATTCAGACTAACAATTATACAGGCAATAGCTAGGTTGGAGAAAGCCATGGATGACCAAACAGAATTGATTAGGGCAGAACTGAAAGCCTCCAGAGATGATGTTCACAATGTTAGGGCAGAACTGAAAGCCACCAGGGATGATGTTCAAAATGCTCTCAATGAGTTCCAATCTAATCTAAATTCTCTAAGAGCTAGGGTAACTGAGACAGAAGATAGAATTAGTGATCTGGAGGACAAACAGATAGAGAGAAAGGATCAGGAGGAAGCCTGGAACAAACAGCTCAGAACCCACGAAAACAGAATCAGGGAAATAAACGATGCTATGAAACGTTCCAACGTCAGAATTATTGGAATCCCTGAAGGGGAGGAAAAAGAAAGAAGTCTAGAAGATATAGTGGAAGAAGTTGTCTATGAAAATTTTCCCAATCTCACGAATGGAAACAACGTTCATGTACTAGAGGCAGAGAGATTTCCTCCCAAGATTTTAGATTCTTGAAAGTACTCACGACACCTTATAGTTAGAAAGAGGAATTATGTTTCACGACAGACCCTCTTAAAAGCAGCTAGGATAAAGAAGCTCCTTACATACAGAGGAAAGCCCATTAGAATAACGTCAGACCTTTCCACAGAGACCTGGCAAGCCAGGAAGGGCTGGCAAAATATATTCAGAGTACTAAATGAGAAGAACATGCAACCAAGAATACTCTATCCAGCAAGATTGACATTCAAAATGGATGGAGAGATAAAGAGTTTCCAAGACCGGCAAGGCTTAAAAGACTATGCAACCACCAAGCCAACATGGCAGGAAATATTAAGGGGGGGTCCTATAAAAGAGAAAAAATCCTAAGAATATCATTGAACAGAAATATAGAAACAATCTACAGACGGAAAGACTTCAAAGGCAACATGATGTCAATAAAAACCTATCTCTCAATAATCACTCTCAATGTGAATGGCCTAAATGCGCCCATAAAAGGACACAGGGTTGCAGATTGGATAAAACGACAGGACCCATCCATATGTTGTCTACAAGAGACCCATTTTGAACCTAAGGATACACCCAGACTGAAAGTGAAGGGATGGAGAAGCATCTTTCATGCCAATGGGCCTCAAAAGAAGGCCGGAATAGCGATTCTCATATCAGATAAATTAGGTTTTAAACTAAAGACTGTAGTCAGAGATACAGAAGGACACTACATAATTCTTAAAGGGACTATCCGCCAAGACGATCTAACAATTGTGAATATCTATGCCCCCAATATGGGAGCACCCAATTACATAAGAAAACTATTAATCAAGATAAAGAGTCATATTGATATGAATACAATAATAGTAGGAGATTTTAATACGCCTCTCTCAGAAATAGACAGATCATCGAAGCAGAAAATTAATAAAGAAATAAGAGCATTGAATGAAACATTGGACCAGATGGACCTCATAGACATATACAGAACATTCCATCCTAAAACAACAGAATACTCATTCTTCTCAAGTGCACATGGAACCTTCTCCAGAATAGACCACATACTGGGTCACAAAGCAGGACTCAACCGATACCAAAAGACTGACATTATTCCCTGCATATTCTCCGATCACAATGCTTTGAAACTGGAGCTCAATCACAAGGAAAAGTTCAGAAGGAACTCAAACACCTGGAAGCTAAAGACCACCTTGCTTAAGAATGCTTGGATCAACCAGGAGATCAAAGATGAACTTAAACAATTCATGGAAACCAATGAGAAGGAAGACACTTTTGTCCAAAACCTATGGGATACAGCAAAGACGGCCCTAAGGGGGAAATACATAGCCATCCAAGCCTCCCTCAAAAACAAAAAATTGAAAAATCCAGAATGCATCAGATGTTTCTACACCTTAAAGAACTGGAGAATCAACAACAAGTCAAACCAACTTCACACGCAAGAAGGGAAATAATCAAGATTAGAGCAGAGATCAATGAGGTAGACACCAGAGATACAGTAGAACATATCAATGAAACTAGAAGCTGGTTCTTTGAAAGAATCAATAAGATTGATAAACCATTGGCCACACTAATCCAAAAGAAAAGAGAGAAAGCCCAAATTAATAAAATTATGAATGAGATGTAGATTATGAATGAGATGTGTAGAGAACACAACTACCACCAAGGAAATAGAAACAATCATCAGAAATTATTACCAACAGTTATATGCCAATAAGCTAAGCAACCTAGATGAAATGGATGCATTCCTGGAAAACTATAAACTCCCAAAATTGAACCAGGAAGAAATTGACAACCTGAATAGACCAATATCTAGTAACGAGATTGAAGCAGTGATCAAAAAACCTCCCGAAAAACAAGAGCCCCGGACCTGATGGATTCCCTGGGGAATTCTACCAAACTTTCAAAGAAGAATAACAACAATTCTTCTGAAGCTGTTTCAAAAAATTGAAGCAGAAGGGAAACTTCCAGACTCTTTTTATGAAGCCAACATTACCCTGATCCCCAAACCAGGAAAAGACCACACCAAAAAGGAGAATTTCAGACCAATATCACTGATGAATATGGGTGCTAAGATTTTCAACAAGATCCTAGCAAACAGGATCCAACAGCACATTAAAAAGATTATCCACCATGACAAGGTGGGACTCATCCCTGGGTTACAAGGATGGTTCAACATTCGCAAATCAATCAATGTGATAGAACAAATCAATAACAGAAGAGAGAAAAACCACATGGTCCTCTCAATTGATGCAGAAAAAGCATTTAACAAAATCCAGTATCTGTTCCTGATTAAAACACTTCAAAGTATAGAGACAGAGGGAACATTCCTGAACTTCATAAAATCTATCTATGAAAAACCCACAGCAAATATCATCCTTAAAGGGAAAAAGCTTGCAGCGTTCTCGTTGAGATCAGGAGCACGACAAGGATGCCCACTCTCACCACATTTGTTCAACACAGTATTAGAAGTCCTAGCAACAGCAATCAGACAATAAAGAGAAATAAAAGCTATCCAAATTAGCAATGAAGAAGTCAATTTCTCTCTCTTCGCAGATGATATGATTCTTTATATGGAAAACCCCAAAGACTCCACCCCCAAACTACTAGAACTCATACAGCAATTCAGTAACATGGCAGGATACAAAGACAATGTACAGAAATCAGTGGCTTTCTTATACACTAACAATGAAAATACAGAAAGGGAAATTAGAGAATCAATTCCGTTGACTATAGCACCAAGAACCATAAGATACCTGGGAATAAACCTAACCAAAGAGGTAAAGGATCTGTACTCGAGGAACTACAGAACACTCATGAAAGAAATTGAAGAAGACACAAAAAGATGGAAGACCATTCCACGCTCTTGGATCGGAAGAATAAATATTGTTAAAATGTCTCTATACTGCCTAGAGCAATCTATACTTTTAATGCCATTCTGATCAAAATTCCACTGGTATTTTTCAACGAGCTGGAGCAAATAATCCTAAAATGTGTATGGAATCAGAAGAGAACCCGAATTGCTAAGGAAATGTTGAAAAACAAAAACAAAACTGGCGGCATCACGTTACCTGATTTCAAGATTTACTACAAAGCTGTGATCACCAAGACAGCATGATACTGGAATAAAAACAGACACATAGACCAGTGGAACAGAGTATAGAGCCCAGATATGGACCCTCAACTCTATGGTCAAATAATCTTCGACAAAACAGGAAAAAATATACAGTGGAAAAAAGACAGTCTCTTCAATAAATGGTGCTTGGAAAACTGGACAGCGATATGTAGAAGAATGAAACTCGACCATTCTCTTACACCATACACAATGATAAACTCGAAATGGATAGAAGACCTCAACATGAGACAGGAATCCATCAGAATCCTAGAGGAGAACATAGGCAGTAACCTCTTCAATATCAGCCACAGCAACTTCTTTCAAGATATATCTCCAAAGGCAAAGGAAACAAAAGCAAAAATGAACTTTTGGGACTTCATCTAGATCAAATGCTTCTGCACAGCAAAAGAAACAGTCAATAAAACAAAGAGGCAACCCACGGAATGGGAGAAGATATTTGCAAATTACAGTACAGACAAAAGATTGATATCCAGGATCTATAAAGAACTCCTCAAACTCAACACACACAAAACAGATAATCATATCAAAAAATGGGCAGAAGATATGAACAGAAACTTCTCCAATGAAGACAAACAAATGGCTATCAGACACGTGAAAAAATGCTCATCATCACTAGCCATCACAGAGATTCAAATTAAAACCGCACTGAGATATCACCTTACACCAGTTAGAATGGCCAAAATTAGCAAGACAGGAAACAACGTGTTGGAGAGGATGTGGAGAAAGGGGCACACTCTTACACTGGTGGTGGGAATGCAAGTTGGTGCAGTCACTTTGGAGAACAGCGTGGAGATTCCTGAAGAAATTCAGAATAGAGCTTCCCTATGACCCTGCAATTGCACTGCTGGCTATTTACCCCAAAGATACAGATGTAGTGAAAAGAAGAGCCATCTGTACCCCAATGTTTATAGCATCAATGTCCATGGTCGCCAAACTGTGAAAAGAACCAAGATGCCCTTCAACAGACGAATGGATAAGGAAGATGTTGTCCATATACACGATGGAGTATTGTTCCTCCATCAGAAAGGCAGAAAGGATGAATACCCAATTTTTGTAGCAACATGGACAGGACTGGAAGAGATTATGTTGAGTGAAATAAGTCAAGCAGAGAGAGTCAAGTATCATATGGTCTCACTTATTTGTGGAGCATAATAACATGAAGGGCATGGGGAGATGGAGAGAAGGGAGTTGAGGGAAATTGGAAGGGGAGATGAACCATGAAAGACTATGGACTCTGAAAAACAATCTGAGTGTTTTGAAGGGGCGGGGGGTGGGAAGTTGGGGAACCAGGTGGTGGGTATTAGTGAGGGCACGTGTTGCATGGAGCAGTGGGTGTGTTGCAAAATCAATGAATACTGTTATGCTGAAAAGAAAAAAAATAATAAAGTGATATATGTTTAACCCGCTGAGCCACCCAGGCGCCCCAAAGTGATATATGTTTAAAAAAGAAAAAAGACTTTGGCTCCTTAAAAAACAAACAAACAAACAAACAAACAAACAAAAAAACAAACAAAAAAACAAAAAAAAAAGAAAAGACATCTCATATTAATGGATTAATACATTTAATGTCATTAAATGTCATTACTACCCAACGTGATCTACAGGTTCAATGCAATCCCTAACAAAATTTAAATTGTCTTTTCACAGAAATAGAAAAAAAAAATCCTAAAATGCATATGAAATGACAAAAGACCCCAAATACCTGAAATAATCTTAGGAAAGTACAAAGCTAGAAGCATCACATACCCTGATTTCGATTTCAAAATATATTACAAAGCTACTATAACAAAACAGCATGGCAGTGCTCCCCCCAAATTTTTTTAAACGGACAGACACAGAACAATAGAACAGAGTCCCTTCAGAAAACCCCACATGTACATAGTCAACTAATTTTTGACAAATGCATTGACTATACAATGCAAAACAGATAATGTATTCAATAAATGGTATTGGGAAAATTGGATATCCAAATGCAAAAGAAAGAAATTGGAACTTTATCTTAGACCATGCACAAAAATTACCTGAAAATGAAATAAAGGTATAAAACTCCTAAAATAAAACCTAAGAGAACTGCTTCATGGCATTGTATTTGGCAATGATTTCTTAAACATGACACCAAAAACACAGACAGTGAAAACAAAAATACATCAAGTGCTTGGGGCACCTGGGTGGCTCAGTGGGTTAAGCCTCTGCCTTCAGCTCAGGTCATGATCCCAGGATACTGGGATCGAGCCCCACATTGGGCGCTCTGCTCCTCAGGGAGGCTGCTTCCCCCTCTCTCTCTGCCTACCTCTCTGCCTACTTGTGATCTCTCTCTCTCTGTCAAATAAATAAAATCTTAAAAAAAAAATACATCAAGTGCTCTCCTTAATGCCCATAACCCAATTACTCCATCCCCCCACCTACCTCCTCTGCAGCAACCCACATTGCAATTCCTATAATTAAGGATCTCTTATGGTTTACCTCTTCTCTGTTTTTATCTTATTTTTTATTTCCTTCCCTTCCTGTATTTTATCAGTTTTATTTCTTAAATTCCACATATGAGTGAAATCATATATTTGTCTTTCTCTGGCTGACTTATTTCATTTAGTATAATACACTCTAGTTCCGTCCATATCATGGCAAAAGGGCAAGGTTTTATTCTTTTTAATGGCTGAGTTATATTCCATTGTACTATATACCACATCTTCTTTATCCATTTATCCATCCATAGACATGTGGGCTCCTTCCATAGTTTAGCTATTGTGGACATTGCTGCTATAAACCCTGGGGTGCGTGTGCCCCTTCAAATCACTATTTTTTTTTAATCCTTTGGATATATACCTAGTAGTGCAATTGCTGGGTCATAGGGTAGTCCTATTTCTAAATTTCTGAGGAACATCCGTACTGTTTTTCAGAGTGCTGCACCAGTTTACATTCCCACCAACAGTGTAAGAGGGTTCTAGTTTCTCCATATTCTCGACACCTACTGTTTCCTTAATTGCTAATTTTTACCAATCTAACAGGTGTGAGGTGGTATCACATTGTCGTTTTTATTTGTATTTCCCTGATAATGAGTGATGTTGTACATTTTTCATGTGTCTATTAGCCATTTGTATGTCTTCTTTGGAGAAATGTCTGTTCATGTCTTCTACCCATTTCATAACTGGATTTTTTGGTTTTGGGTGTTAAATTTGATAACTTCTTTATAGATTTTGGATACTAGCCCTTTATCTGATATGTCATTTGCAAATCTCTTCTTTTTTTAAAAAATATCTTTTCCTATTCCATCAGTTGTCCTTTCATTTAGCTGAATGTTTCCTTCACTATGCAGATACATTTTCTCTTGATGAGGTCCCAGTAGTTCATTTTTGCTTTTGTTTCCCTTACCTTCAGAGACCTGTCTAGCAAGAAGTTGCTGCGGCCTATGTCAAAGAAGTTGCTGAGAGTGCTCTCCTCTAGGATTTTGATGGATTCCTGTCTCACATTTAGCTTTTTCATCTATTTTGATTTATTTTTGTGTATGGAGTAAGAAAGTGGTCCAGTTTCATTCTTCTGCATGTGGCTGTCCAGCTTTACCAAACAATTTTTGGAAGAGATTATCTTTTTTTCATTGGATATTCCTGCTTTGTCAAAGATTAGTTGACCATAGAGTTGAGGGTCCATTTCTGGGTTCTTTATTCTGTTCTATTCTGGTCTATCCGTTCTGGTCTATTCTATGCGTGCTTTTGTGCTGGTATCATACTTTCTCGATGATTTAAAGATTTGTAATACACCTTGAAGTCCAAAACTGTGATGCCTCTAGCTTTTCTTTTCTTTTTCAACATTACTTTGACTATTCCAGGTCTTTTCTGGTTTCAGGCAAATTTTAGGAGTGTTTGTATGTATTGAAAAATGCTGCTGTTATTTTGATTGGGATTACACTGAATGTGTAGATTGCTTTGAATAGAATAGACATTTTAACAATATTTGTTCTTCCAATCCAGGAGCATGGAACTTTTTCCATTTCTTTGTGTATTCCTCAACTCCTTTCATAGTTTTCCGAGTACAGATCCTTTACCTCCTTGATTAAGTTTATTCCAAATATCTTAAGGTTTTTGGTGCAATTGTGAATGGGACTGATACTTTGATTTCTCTTTCTTCTACCTCATTGTTGTTCTATAGAAATGCAACTGATTCCTATATATTGATTTTATGTCCTATAACTTTGCTTAATTCCTGTATCAATTATAGACCTTTTTGGGTGGGGTCTTTAGGGTTTTCTATACAGAGTATATGTTATCTGCAAAGAGAAAGTTTGACTTCTTCTTTGCTGATTTGGTTGTCTTCTATTCTTGTTGTCTGATTGCTGAGGCTAGGTTTTCCAGTACTATGTTGAACAACAGTAGTGAGAGTGGCCATCCCTGTCATGTTCCTAACCTTAGGGGGAAAGCTCTCACTTTTTCCCCATTGAGGATGATACTAGTCATGGGTCTTTCAAATATGGCCTTTATGATGTTGAGGTGTATTACCTCTATCTCTTCTTTGTTGAGGGTATTTATCAAGAAAGAATGCTATATTTTATCAAATTATTTTTCTGCATCTACTGAGAGGATAAAATGGTTCTTATCCTTTCTTTTATTAATGTAGTGTACCATGTTGATTGATTTGTGGCTGTTGAAACCCTCTGCACCCAGGAATAAATCCCACTTGTTCATGGTGAATAATACTTTTATACTGTTGGATCAAATTAGGCAGCATTTTGTTGAGAATTTCTGCATCATGTTCATCAAGGATGTTGGTTTGTAATTCTCCTGGGATTTCTGGTTTGGGAACCAAGGTAATGCTGGCCTCATAGAATGAATTTAAAAGTTTTTCTTCCATTTCTATCTTTTGGAATAGTTTCAGAAGAATAGGTATTATTTCTTCTTTAAATATTTGGTAAAATTCTACTATGAGGCCACCCAGCCCTGGACTCTTGCTTTTTGGGAGATTTTTGATTACTGATTCAATTTCTTTGCTGGTTGTGGGTCTGTTCAAGTTTTCTATTTCTTCCTGTTTCAGTTTTGGTAATTTATATGTTTCTACAAATTTATCCACTTCTTCCAGATTGCCCTATTTGTTGGGATAAATTGCTCATAATATTCTCTTATAATTGTTTGTATTTCTGCAGTGTTTGTTATGATCTCTCCTCTTTCATTCATGATTTTATTAATTTGGGTCCTCTCTCTTTTCTTTTTGATAAATCTGGCTAGGGATTTAACAATCATTAATTTTTCAAAGAACCAGCTCCTAATTTTGTTGATCTGTTCTATTTATTTTTTATTTCTGTATAATTTATTTCTGGTCTAATCTTTATTATTTCATTTCTCCTGCTGGATTTAGGCTTTATTTGCTGTTCTTGTCTAAGTCCTTTAGGAGTAAGATTAGGTTTGAAACTTTTCCTGCTTCTTGAGGAAGGCTTGTGTTGCTGTATACATTCTTAGGACCACTTTTGCTGCATCCCAAAGGTTTTGGACTGTCATATTTTCCTTTTCATTTTCTCCCATGTTCTTTTTTTTAAAAAAAATTTTCTATAATTTTCTGGTTGACCCATTTTTCTTTAACCTCTATATTGTGCCCTCCCAAATTTTTACTTGTGGTTGACTTCGAGTTTCATAGCATTATGGTCTGCAAATATGCATGATATGAGTTCAGTGTTTTTGTACCAGTTGAGTCCTGATTTGTGACCCAGTATGTGATCTGTTCTAGAGAATGTTCCATGTCCACACAAGAAGAATGTGTATTCTGCTGCTTTAGGATGTAATGCTCTGAAAATACCTGTGAAGTCCACATTGTCCAGTGTGTCATTTAAAGCCCTTATTTCCTTGTTGTTCTTCTGCTTAAATGATCTGTCTATCACTGTGAGTGGGGTGTTAAAGTCCCCTACTATTTTTGTATTATTATCAATGTGTTTCTTTAAATTTGTTATTAATTGGTTTATATAATTGGCTGCTTCCAAGTTAGGGGCATAAATATTTACAATTGTGAGATCTTGTTTGATAGACCCTTGTATCATGGTATATTGTCCTTCTTTGCCTCTTATTATAGTCTTTGGTTTAAAATCTAGCTTATGTGACATAAGGATGACTACTTTCTTTGATGTCCACTGACATGATAAACAACTCTCCACCTCCTTATTTTCAATCTGGAGGTACCTTTGCATCTAAAATGAGTTTCTTGCAAGCAGCATATTGGTGAACCTTGGATTTTTATCCATTCTGATACCCTATGTCTTTTGATTAGACCATTTAGTCCATTTACATTCAGAGAAATTATTGAAAGATATTGATTTAGTGCCATTGTATTACATGTAAAGTCACTGTTTCTATAAATTGTCTCTGTTCCTTTCTGGTCTTTGTTACTTTTGGCTCTCTCTAAGCTCAAAGGATCCCTTTTAATATTTTTTTGCAGGCTTGGTTTAGTGTTCACAGATTCCTTTAGTTTTTATTTGTAATAGAAACTCTTTATGTCTTCTATTCTGAATGACTGCCTTGATGAATAAAATATTCTTGGCTGCATATTTTTTCTATTTAGCACATTGATTATATCATGTGGCAGTCCTTTCTGACCTACTAGTTCTCTGTGGACAGATCTGCTGTTAGCCTTATGTTTCTACCCTTGTAGGTTAAAGACCTCTTATCTAGCACTGACTTCAGGATTTTCTCTTTATATTTTAAATTTTCAAGCTTTATTATGATATGTTATATTAGTGGCCTGTTTTTGTTGATTTAGAGGGGAGTTCTCTGTGCTTCCTGGACTTGAATCCCTGTTTCCTTCTCCAGACTGGGGAAATACTCAGCTATAACTTGTTTGAATAAACCTTCTGCCCCTTTTCCCCATTCTTCTTCTGGGACTCCTTTGATATGGATATTATTTTGCTTTATGGAATTGCTGTGTTCCCTAAGTCTACACCCATGATCTAATAGTTTTCTTTCCCTCTTCTTTTCAACTTCATTATTTTCCATAATTCTATCTTCTATATCACCTATCCTCTCTTTGCTTCTTCAGTCCTGTTAGTGATTATGTCCAGTCTGTTTTTCATCTCAGGTATAGCATTTTTTATTTCAGCCTGACTAGTATTTAGGTCTTTTATCTCTGCAGCAAGTTTCTCTATTTTTTCTCTATGCTTTTTTCAAGTACAACTATTGGTCTTAGTGACTGTTGATATAAATCCTTATTCAAATATATTGTTTAAATCTGCTATGTGTAAGTCCCTGGTTGTGATATCTTCCTGACCTTTCCTTTGGGAAGAATTCCTCCATCTTGTCATTTGTCTAAGTTTCTATTTTTTGTGTTTTATGAAAGCTGTTACATTTCCTACACCTCAGAGTAATGCTATTTTAAAAAGAGGTCATACACCATCCGAGGCTTGGCGCATTAGGAAGTGCACACAGAGTGCTGTGTGCACTCTGCTGTTGTGTTTTGACTGCTCTTTCCCACTGTTCTGTCCTCTACAGAGTGTCTCCTTTCTTGTAGTGAGGAGTGTTTGGACCTTTATCTAGGTATACTTTGTTTATTGAAAAAAGTCTGAAAAAAGGAAGAGAAAGAAGCCTGATCTATTAAAAAAGAGAAAAGAAAAGGAAGAAAGGAAGGAAAAGGAAAAGAAAAGAGTAAATGAATGAAAATAATAATAAAAAAATACCAGACAATCAAAAAATTCTGTAAGATTGATTCCAAAGGAAAAGGGTTTGGGGGGGGAAGAAACCTGATCAAAAGAGAGAGAGAGAGAGAGAAGAAAACAAACAAGCAAACCAAACTAACAAACAAAAGACTATGAGCCTGATTCCAAAGGAAAAAAAAGAGAGAGAGAAAGAAAATACACCCTAGTCCTCTTTCCACCAGAACTGAAGGGGACACTGTGAGACACTGTATGATCAGTAGATTGGTGCATGTGATGTGTTGCCTGTGTTGCTCCTTTGTGGAGAGACCTGCTGTGCTGGCTCAGAGTCAATCCTGCCCAGTCATAAAAGCATTTGTCAACAACAGCAGTGAAGGCTTTTATATAAGCGGCTCCCACCTACACTGGCAATTGCTGACTTGTTCTCTGATGTCCAACTGTGTTGCTATTGATGATAAAATCGCATTATTGCACTCTCTGCACCCCAGTGAGGGGCTCTCACATTCTCTCCCCCACCCACTCAGGAAGCTCTCATAGAAAGGCTAGGACCCTCAACCCACCCAGTGCCACAACTCTCTTGCATTTTATCTTTGGCACCCTGCAGGGATTTAAAACTCCAAATCCTAAAGGAGCCAGAACCACTCAGATCTGCCCCCTCCTGGCATTAGAGCCTCTCTGTGCTCTAACTAGTATCTTTTGTCTCACAAAAATAGTCCAAAACCCACACAGTGCACAGAATATATGGTGTAAACAGCAAAAAGCAGCTACCATGTTATCTAGCTTCTGTACTTGCCTTTGTTTGCTGCAGATGAAACACCATTTTCTGGTGCCTGCAGGGTCTTTCGTCCTTGGAGAGGTGATATACCCTCTTCCAAACATACTCTAGGCAGGGAAACAATCTCTCAGTGTGACCCATGAGATCTCTATGGTGTAGGGATGTTCCCAGGCCAGAGCCATCCTTCTCTCCAGGAGTGCACGCTATAGTTCCACTGGGTGGAAGTCCCACACTCAGTTTGAGCTACACACACTATTTGCAAAACATCTGTGCCACTTAGTTCCTCCAGCTCCCCAGTCTGAAGTCCAAGAGGTTTTCTTATTCTGTGAAATTGATGCCACATTCTCTCAACCACTCTCTTCTTTTTCTCTCCCCACAGAAAGTATTCCCTCCCCTACATAGCACAGCAGCTTTTCTCTCCCCCAATTCACTTCCATACATCTTGCATCTGCCACCTTGTCTCCCTCCAACTGTAGAAATCCTTCTTCCAGGGGCACCTGGGTGGCTCAGTGGGTTAAAGCCTCTGCCTTCAGCTCAGGTCATGATCCCAGGGTCCTAGGATCGAGCCCCACATCAGACTCTCTGCTCTGGGGGAGCCTGCTTCCTCCTCTCTCTCTCTCTGCCTGCCTCTCTGCCTAGTTGTGATTTCTCTCCGTCAAATAAATAAAAAAATATTAAAAAAAAAAAAAAAAGAAATCCTTCTTCCAATTCTGAGATCAATTTCCCAAGTATTCCAAGTGATGACCTCAATATAGTTTTATCATTTTTACATGTGTTCAAGGGAGGAAGAAAGCCTTGGGTCCCCCTACTTCTATGCCATCTTAACTCCGCCCCCTTTTCTCATATTGATAAGCTATTATATCAAATTGGCCAATATACTTACCTCTTAGAGGCCCAGAACTAAGAGCTAAAAGCTAATACTTAATTATGCTAATATTTAATAAAGTCATTTCTTTTTCTTTTAAAGAGAAATTGAGTGGTTTCTTTATACTAAAGAGTCAAAAAGCAGTAGCGACACAGATAGAATTCAATGCAAACCTATACTGAAGATCTAGGTTGTTCACTCAGCTTATTCATTGGTTTGTGGTGGCTGGCAAATACCACCTTAGTATTTTTAACCTATGAGAGACTGAATTTTTGAAATACTTTGTCTATAACCAATTCAATGAAACAAATTGTGATATTAAAATCCCAAGTGAGTCAGAATAGTAAGGAGCTCAGTAAATCCTCTTTTTTTTAAATATTTTATTTATTTGACAGAGAGAAATCACAACTAGGCAGAGAGGCAGGCAGAGAGAGAGGAGGAAGCAGGCTCCCCGCGGAGCAGAGAGCCCTATGTGGGGCTCGATCCCAGGACCCTGAGATCATGACCTGAGCCGAAGGCAGAGGCTTTAACCCACTGAGCCCCCCAGGCGCCCCTCAGTAAATCCTCTCTTAAAGGTAATAATAAAAGTGGACAATTTTACAAGACAATCATTTCAGGACTCAAGCCACGCAGCAAACTGAACAGTCTTTATTCAAGTAAAACTATGAGACCTTGGATGACAACAATAGAAGTCCATGGAGTTTGGGCTTAGGGATGCTCTCACTGGCCTCCAACTTCATCAACTTCATAGTAGTTCTACCAGGACAGGAAAGCCATGAAAATCAGAAGTTTTACTGTCACTACCAGAGAGGGCTGACTTGATCTGGAGCATGGAAAAATTCATCTCTCTGGGTGTGTCAGAAATAGTAGTAATCCCTGTGGCAAATGAATAGAAAAAGCCACAATCACAGCCAGCCTGAGGAGAACAAATACCCAGCTGCAGACTAGCCAGAAATTAACAGGAAAACACAGGGAATGAAACATTCATAGTGAACTCTGATAAATTCTAGCATATACCAGTGCTTAGTTTCTTACTGGTGATATAGTGAATGAACACAAATTGAGTGCCTTAAAACAACACAAATTTATTTTCTTACAGTTTTGGAAGTCAGAGGTCCAAAATGGATTACTTGGGCTGTGTTCCTTCTGAAAGCTCCAGGGAAAAAACTCTAATTCCTTACTTTTTACCACTATAGGACAGTATATATATATACGTATATATATATAGGTATATATATATAAATATTTATGTATATATTATATATAATATATAGGTATATATATACCTATATATATACACTATATATAAATATACCTATATTTATATATATATAAGGAATTGGATTCCTTACTTTTTACCACTATAGGACATATATAGGACATATATAATAATAATTATATATATTATATATAATAAAATATGTAAATAATAAATAAATATAAATATATATAAATATATAGGTATATATAAAGGTATATATAGATATATATATAAATATTTACATATATATGTATGTATGTATGTATTTTTGTTTGTTTGTTTATGCCCCAATCTTACTCTGATCTCTGTTCTCCTAGTCACTTATCTTATTTTTGTCTCTTTCTTATAAAAATCTTTGGAATTACATTTAGTTTACTGAAATCTCCTCAGGGTAATCTCCTCACTGTAAAGTCCATGAAATAATCATATCTGCAAAGTCACTTCCACCATGTGAGGTAACATATTGCATGTTTTAGGGATTAAGACATGGACATCCTTGAAAATATTTTGACTACCACACATGGTGACCTAAAAAACTACACATGTGCAAGGCTGTACACAATTTCAAGAGAGCCAAGAGAAGACCCTAGCTATATACACATCTCTTCTTAAATCTGAGATCTAAGACAAACACAGAAGACAAAGAAGGAATTCCCCAAGAAAGAAAAGCCAGGACACACTTTTAATTGCTTACATTTTGAATATGTTTCCAAATACCATAATGATACACTGCCAAAGGTTGGAACCTTTGGAATGGACATTCCCCAAAAGACGTGCCCCTGCGGGGCAAAAAGGCAGAGGGTATGCCCCGCCACAACCCCTCCCTCAACTCTCCTCCAGGAAAGCACCCCTGTGCCAGTACCCTAAGGTGGGTAGGGTCCTCTTGGCATGTATACTGGCTTGCTGCAATATGCACCCAGCGAGAAAGCACTCTAGGTCATGAAGGACAGGGCGGAGGGAATGGCTGCCCAATGCTGGCCAATTCTAACGAGCTTTCTGCCCAAATCAATGTAGATTTGGGCAGAAAGCTCATGAGAATTCGTCGGAAAGCCCCCAGCAAACTCGCTTAGAGCACTGAATATCAGCAGGGCCACCCCTGGGCCTGGCCCGGGATAATGAGTTCTCATGGCTGGAACCTTGCCAGAGATCTCTGTGAGTCAGGTGCAGGCAAGGCCAACCTCTGGGGCTACGATAACGGCCAAGGAATATGGGGCCTGCTATGACCCTCAGCCCAGGACTAAAGACTTGCCTGGTTGTTCAGTCTTCATTTTCCAGTGTCCTGACCCCAAAACCTCATATTGGGGAACCCGGAGTCCAAAGCCACCAGTCTACCTGCCACCCAGGGGGAACGGTGCGTTTCGGAGCTTTGGAAAAGCCTCGGAGTGGGAGAAAACTTCATGAACCCACTGAAGCCATGCCCAACATTTGGAGCCATAGTGGCACAAAAACTCGGAGGCAGACACCGGGCTGGAACCCCACCCTCAATTCTGCTGGGGAAAGCTCCCCTGTGCTGGGGCCGCTGGGTGGGCCGTGCCGTCTCCGCGTGTTTTCCAGGTGGCAGCGACATGCTGCAAGCGAGAAAGGGCCCTCAGCCATGGGGGACAGGGCGGTCGCAAGGCTGCCCAATGCCAGCCAATTCTCATGAGCCTTCTGCCCAAATCGATCCTGATTTGGGCAGAACGCTCGTGAGAATTGGCCGGAAAATGCCCGGCAAACTCTCTTCGGGCGCCACATGTCTGCTGGGCTGCCCCCTGGGCCTGGCATAGGATTGCGAGAGGTAGTGTAGGAACCCCACCAGAAAGCCTTCTGTGAGTCAGGCACAGGGCAGGCCGACACCTCCTGCTCCTCAGCCTCCGGCGCTGCCCTCCCTGGAGCTGGCAGATGGAGCCGGGCCTGCCCTGAGGCCCAGGCATGAACCCTCCCCTGCTTTCTCAGCCTTCGGTTTCCAGGGTCCTGTCCCTCGGGGCCTCCAACTGGGAAACACTGAGTCCTGTGCCAGGAGTCCCCCTACCACCCGAGTGTAAACGGTGCCTTTCAGAGCTGCGGACAAGCCTTCCAGCGAGATACATTTGTGCCCTTCCTGAGGCCAGCCCTATCCTTGGGCGCCCCAGCCGCCAGAAAAGTCCGAGGCGGACGCCAGGCCACAACCCCTCCCTCAAGTCTGCTGCGGGAAAGCTCCGCTGCGCATGGGACCCTGGATGGGCCATGTCATTTTGGCGCATTTTCCAGGTGACCGCGACATGCCCCAAGCGAGAAAGGGCCCTTGGCCACGGGGGATAGGGCGGAACGCAGGGCCGCCCAACGCCAGCCAATTCTCATGAGCGTTGTGCCCAAATAGATCCCAATTTGGACAGAAGGCTCCTGAGAATTGGCCAGAAAAAGCCTGGTGAACTCACTTCTGGTGCCACACGTCTGCAGGGCTGCCCCCTGGGCCTGCCCCGGGATCGCGAGTGATCGCGTCCTAACCCCGCCAGAAAGCCCTCGGGGAGTCAGGCGCAGGTGACGCCGATGCCTCATGCTCCTCAGCCTCTGGGGGTCCCCTTCCTGGCGCTGGCCGATGGGGCCCGGCCTGCCCAGAGGCCCTGGCACGAACCCCGCCTGTTTTCTCAGTCATCCGTTTCCAGGGTCCTGTCCCTCGGGGCCTCCAACTGAGGAACCCTGAGTCCTGCGCCAAGACTCCCCCTACCGCCCCAGTGCAAACGTTGCCTTTCAGAGCTGCAGAAAAGCGTCGGTGCAAGAGAAAAGCCTCAGTGCAAGATGGCCCACTGAGGCCATCCCCAGCCTTGGGCGCCCGAGCGGTCCAAAAATCGGAGAGGGATGCCCCACCCCAACCCCTCCCTCAACCCTGCTGTGGGAAAGCTCCCCTGGGCCAGGGCTCCCGGGTGGGCCACATCATCTCAGCGCATTTTCCAGGTGGCCCAGACATGCCCTGAGCAAGAAAGGGCCCTCGGCCAGGGGGGACAGACCTGTACAACACCGGCCAATTCTCACGAGCGTTCTGCCCAAATCAATCCCAATTTGGGCAGAACGCTCGTGAGAATTGGCCGGAAAATGCCCGGGGAAGTTGCTTCTGGCGCCTCACGTCTGCAGGGCCGCCCCCCTGGAACAAGTCCGGGATTGCGTGAATTCGCGTCCGAAACCCTCCAGAAACCCTCCATGAGTCAGGCACTCAGGCCCAAGGGACAGGACCCTGGAAACAGAAGGCTGAGAAAGCAGGCGAGAGTTCATGCCTGGGCCTTGGAACAGGCTGGGCATTATCGGCTAGCACCAGGGAGGGGACCCCCCCGGAGGGCTGAGGAGCAGGAGGCGTCAGCCTCGACTGCCCCTGACTCACGGAGGGCTTTCTGGCGGGGTTGGGACGCGACGGCTCCGGATGCCCGGCCAGGCCCAGGGGGCGGCCCTGCAGACGTGCAGCGCCCAAAGCGAGTTCGCGGGGTGTTTTCTGGCCAATTCTCACGAGCGTTCTGCCCAAATCAGGATCAATTTGGGCAGAATGCTCGTGAGAATTGGCCATGGTTTTGCAGCCCTGTGGACCACCCTGTTCCCCATGTCCGAGGGCCCTTTCTCGCTTGGGGCATTTTCCACCCGGAAAATGCGCTGAGAGGACGCGGCCCACCTGGGGGCCCCGGTGCAGGGGAGCTTTCCCAGAACAGAGTTGAGGGAGGGGTTGTGGCCGGGCGTCCGCCTCCAACTTTTTGGGTCTCTGGGATGCGGATAGTGGGTGGTGGCCTCCGTGGGGGCACGAAGCTTTCTCCTGCTCCCAGTGTTTTCCGCAGTCTGAAAGGCACCGTTTCCACTTGGGCGGCCTGTAGACTCGTGGGGTTGGCCTATATGTCTCAATCTGGAGGGACATCGTCCATGTCCTTTAGACGTGTGAAGCATTTGGGAGCTGCATGAGGAAATCTGTGGAAGGCTCGGTAGTGCCTATTTATGCCACTGGAGGGCGTGGTGAGCTGTGGTGCGCAAGAGCATCGCGGGGTGCAATGCTGCTTGCCACCACTGGAGGCAGCGGCGAGCTCCCATGGCAAACACACCAGAAGAGGAGTCTTTGCAGCCCGCTGGCTCTGAGAGCAGTGGTGAGGTGCTGGGTGAGAGACCCAGATAGTGAGGTACTGCAGCTTGTTTTTAAAGGACAGAGTGTTGAGCTGAAGACTCTGTTTCCCCAGGCGCAAGAGTGGTGGTAAGAATTGCTGGAGCCAGGCCCCCACTCAGTCAGCACTGTGCCCTGTTGCCCCAAGTTGGATGGGAATGTGCTATCAGGATGCTTCAGGTGGGTCCTCCCGGTGGGGGTCTGCAGCCAGGGGAACCAAACTCCACCCTGGTGCCTTTGGAACCGAGGAGCTGAGTGTCTCTTTGGAAGAGTCTATTTGCTTCTCCAAAAAGGACAAGGGCATTGGCCGGCTTGAGAAGGAAGTGAATGATCACTTAAGAAACAAGCATGTGTCTCTCCTTCTCCCAGGAATCGGAGCAGGTGTGTAGGCTTTAGGTGGGAGGCACCTACGTATCCACACCTGACCACCCTTCTTCACTCTGGTCCATGAGGCCTGAAGTTTGGAAATCAGTGTCTGAACCCATCATGCAGCTTGTTCCAGAAAGTCAGCATTCAGAGAAAGCAGGCACGTGGGGCACAGTGGCACATCCATGCAAGCATGGGAGGGAACATGTGTGTTCTATGCAGGTGAGGAATCATGAAATCCTACCCCTGAAGCAAAGGAAATAACACTTCATGGAAACGAAATGGAACTGAAGTTAAGGAAGGAAAGAAGACCATGTTCTACTTCATGAAGAGTGAGGTAAAAATGGAGTGATTTTCGCTCTCCTGTTCTGTCAATGATCATTTTCAAACACATTGTGGTAGGATACACTAGTTTCTGTTTGCATAAGGAGACCTCAGACAGCTGCCAGGAAAGATTAAGATATCAGAGTATGTCCGTGTTCCATTGATATGTTCCTTCCAGTTTGCCCAGGTACAAAGGTAAGTGGAGAGAAAAAGGGCAGAAGAGGAAAGGAGGTGTTAAGCATTCAAGAGGTAGCCTTCCCCCTTTCTCAAGAAAGCCTTAGGCCGGTGTAAATTGAGAAGAAGGAAAGGGGATCCCAGAGACTTGTGGCAGGCAGGGGAGTTCCAGGGGTCCCTGAGGAGAGCTGAGCTAGGGGTGTGACCGGCCCAAACTGCTGGTCTGGAGGTGGGTTCGCTGAAGAGCTCAGTTGAGGTTGGGGGTCAGGCTTCACATCCAGTTCCTGGGGACTGCAGAACGTGGGGGAATACTCATGAGGACAGGCAGATTTCTCCAGCTCTGATGGTTCCGTGCAGCTTCAAATGGACTTTTTTTTCCTGCTGGGTGGCAGGAGGACTTCTACAGTGTGATTCCAGGGTTCCCAAGCCAGAGGGCTTGGGGGACAGGTCCCTTTAGAAGGAAGCCTAAAAACACAACTTAGGGTTAAGGTTATGGCCTTGGGAAATGGCAGCTCTGATCTGCCAGCGCTGATGTGGGCACCCCTCTGGGTTGAGTTGAGGAAATGTGTTCTGAAGTGCGGCAGAATCGGGGTTTCTGGCCAGGGTGACCTCTGATGGTGGGGTGGTTTAGAACAGTGAGCACATTATGTCTGATCTAAAATTGGTATCATTTTGGGCAGAACACTCATGAGAATTGGCCGGGGTTGGGTGGCCATCCGACCGCTCTGTCCCCCATGGCCTAGAGAGCTTTCTGGCTTGGTGCATGTCTTGGCTATCCAGAAAATGCACTGAGACGACGCTGCCCATCTGGGGCCCTGGCACAGGGGAGCTTTCCCAGGGCAGAGTTGAGGGAAGGGTTGTGGCCAGGCGTCTGCCTCCGACTTTTCGGACCGCTGTGGCACCAAAGCTTGGGGATGGCCTCAGTGGGTGCATGAAAGTTTCTCTTGCTCTGAGGCTTTTCTGCAGCTCTGAAAGGCACTGTTCCCGCCTGGGTGGCAGGTGGACTCGTGGCGTGTTATCAGGGTTCTCCATTTCGAGGGCTTGAGGGACAGGACCCTGGAAAAGGAAGACTGAAAAAGCAGGTGAGGGTTATGGTCCAGGCCTAGGGGCAGGGCAGGCCCCATCTGCCAGGGCCAGGGAGGGGACCCCCGGAGTCTGCATAGCAGGAGGTGTTGGCCTCACCTGCATCTGATTCTCGGAGGGTTTTCTGGCAAGTTTCAAGCTGCGACAACTCGTGATTCCGTGCCAGGCCCAGGGTGCGGCCCTGCAGACATGGGGCGCATGAAGCAAGTTAGGGTTAGGGTTAGGGTTTCAGTTAGGGTAAGACTTACCCTGTCCTCTCCTGCACAAAGCAAATTCCCCTCCAGTAACCAGAGTGATCTTTTTGTGACATAACCTCTGGGCCTCTCTGTGGTTTGCTCTCCTCCTGCCCCCCAACCGCCAGCATCACCTCTCCCACTGGGACCCTTCCTTCTGCGGGCACCCAGAAGCGTGGTTACCCACAGGTGCCTCAGGCTTGGATTCAAGCCTTTGCATATGCTGTGCCCTCTTCCAGGAGCACTATTCTCTCCTGCTTCACGTCTGGCTTGTTTCCCCATGGCTGAGCCTCAATTTGCCCCTGATGACCTGGCTCATGTGTGCTGGGTATGTGCATGCTTTTCCCCTACTTAAATGTAGGGATGCATGGGTTTCCAAACTTCTAGGCCTTAGAGTCCCCTTTGTAAGACGGGGTGCTGATGGTCCCCATCTCTGGGAGCAGATGGTAGGGAGACCACATGAGTGGACTCACTCAGGACAAGGTGGGAGATTTTTTGTTGCTTAAAACATCCCAGAGCCTGCACCCTTGAAGAAGGTGTACATGTTCACAGCCCCCAGATCTGGGGTCCTGATGCCAGCCTCTGGCAGTGAACCTCTTCACACCCTGTCCCCTGTCCCTATAGCTACATTGTCTTCCTGGACCTGTTCTTGCAGATAGTGGAGAAGCCCATCATGGTGGGACACAGGGTCACCTGCTACTCCTTTACGGACCAGCTGACTGCTGGGCCCTTGTGCCCCTGCCACCCCAGGGAGGGCTGGAAGTTGGTGGTCCTCAAGGTCTGTGGTTCCCTGCACTGGCAGGATGTGTCCATGCAGCACATGGTGATGGTCAGCTGCTTCTGTGAGCAGCATTTCCTCCATGAGTTGGATGGCTTGGTGTGCAGGCATAGACCTGAAGTTCTGTGACCACATTCATGGGTGTGGAGATCCTGTCCCCCCTCTTTGGCACTCCATACCCCAGTTTCTACTGGGCAGCCTGCAAGGACTTCAGCTACGAGTGCCAGCCATAGTCCCAGGCCCACATCCCCAGGGATCAGGGCAGCATTTACTACATTGGGGCCTTTTCTGGGGTATTGGTGGTAGAGGTTCACTGATTGACCTTGGACTGTCACCATGTGATGGGGGTAGACTTGGCCAATGGGATGGGGGCCATGTGGCATGACAAGAGCCACCTGAGCAGGTACCCGCTGGACCACAAACTCAATAAGATGCTATCCCCGGAAGACCCGTAGGACCTGCAGTGGCTGGGCTGTCCCCTGGAGGACCTATGGTACCCACAGCTGCTGGGCTGTCCCTTGGAGGACCTGTGGAATCTGTGGCTACCATGCTGTCCCCTGGCAGACCTGTGGAACCTGCAGATGCTGGGCTGTCCCTGGAGAATCTGTGAGATCCACAGCTGCTGGGTTACCCACCACCCCCCTCCCCAATCATGGAGAAGCTGAGATACATATATGTGCCCAAGAATCACCAGGACACCAGGAACACATGAGTGGCTGCCCCCATTTCCATCAGGAGATGCTGCCAGTGGAGCTATGAGAGCAAGTTCCTTCTTATGTTCCCTTGAGGGAGACTGTGAGGCCCAGATGTCCAGGGCCCCCAGCCACACCTGCATACAGGAGGCCTGTCTGGGGACACAAGTTCCTCTCTTTGTGATCACTACATTTTGATAACTTCTGGGTCATTTGCAGCTGTGAACAGCTCCAGTTTTATGTCAGATGTTTTTCTGTGTCAATACTGAGCAATCATCTTTAAAAAGAACAATCTAGAGAAAAGGTTTCCTCCCTGGTTCTAAACAGACACTTCTTGGTGGGGCTGGGAGTGGCCCTGCAGCCACCCTGGAGCCAGAATGGGCCCTGACTGGGGCTTCCCTCCCAGTCCCATGGGGCTTCAGGGTCAAGGGTGTGCCGAGCCACCCGTCAGACCCCCAGTCTCCTGATTGCCAGAGACCTTGGCTGTGGCCGCTACCTCAGCCTCCAGGAGAATGGAATCCTCTGGGTTATATGTGGTTCCTGACTTGGTTTTAAATGGCTATTTCTGTGCTGGTGTTTGTAAAATGTGGGCACTGGCTCCGTCTAGATGCAGGTCCTGTTGGGATTCCTCAGTGCCCACCGGTGGGTTTGCACTTGTGCCCCCATCTGCCTGCACTGTGTCTTAGCAAGCATTCACTGAGTGCCTGCTGTGAGCTCAGTCACCAACAAGGGGCAGAGCGTGAGAGCAAGAACTAAGTAAGATACAGGATCCCCGCTCCAGGGTCCTCCTGGGACTCATGATGTTTCTGACTTCATGACTCACTTCTTACCTATTGTGGTGTATCAGACATATAACTGACACTGTTAAGCATGTTTCAGGGTCAACTCAGTGGCAATAAGTACATTCACTCTTTTGGACCTGCCACCTCCATCCACTGCCACAACTTTGTCATCACTGCAAACTGAACTCTACTCACCCTAACCCTAACCCTCCAATTCCCCTCCCCAGCTCTGGCACCCACTAGCTCCTTCCACCTCTATGACTCAGTGTTCACTGTCCCTCACAAGTGGGGTCATTCAGTATCAGTCCTTTGGGGACTGGCTTATTTCTTGTAGCATAGTGGCCTCAAGGTCTGTCCCCATGAGCCCAGAGCTGACCCACTTTTCCCCCAAAGGACTGACTCAGCCCTTTCCTGTCTAAGCAGAGCCTCCCCAGTCCCCTCTGCCCCCCTCATCTTTGTTCTCAGTCTGAAAATGATCCCAACCAACCTACAGCTTTGAAGACCTGTTCAGTCCAGATGCAAGAACATACACCAGGGGTCTCGGGCCTCACCTACCCCATCTGCCCATGTCAGGTGCCTGGACCCCCCACCAGCTCACCACCTGCTCCTCCCCCAAGTGTCCCCATCTCAGGAGAGGGAAACACCAAGTCCAGACCTTTGGAGTCCTCTGTGACTTCTCGCTTGCCACCAACTCTCCCAGTAGTGAGGTGGCTACCTTCAGATGCTCCTCAGTTATTCCAGTGCTTCTGCTGTCTTCCTGGAAACTTGAGCTGGCTGTTTTCAGATAGCTCACCCAGCGGTACCCTCACTTTCTGGGAGGGGGATTTGCTGGAATTCACAGTGTGTCCTGTTGCCCCACCTTTTTGAAGGCACATTGTCTGAGCTGTCTGAGGACCCAAGACTCTGAGTCTATGGCCTGGAGGGATTCTAAGCAGAGCTGGTGGGATGGGAGGGCTGTGGGGCACAGAGGCATGTTTCAGAAAGCCTTCCATGGTCCCAGGCATCCTACCATTTTTGAATCAAAACCCTGAGATCTTTAAAATGCTAACAGTGTTGCAGTGTGGGCCAGAAAATCACATGCCTCGGTGCACCCAACACCACCTAAACTATTGGCTGTTTCTTGTTACTTGAGCTGAATACAAAGCATTGGGAGTAGGAGCTTGAGGGGAGGTCCTGAGTCAGCCTTTGTGTTTGGTGCATAAAGGCCATCCAGACAAGCTTGTGCAGAGCCTAAGGAGGGGGTCTGTTTAGAGACCCCAGCTGCAGACACTGCTGTCTGCTGTCTAAAGCCCCCTCAGCCCACCCCAGTGCACCTGCTGCTGGGAGATACCCTGACCCTCCTCTCTGTGGAGGGCTCTCTCCTGCTCCAATGGTGCCTCCTCCCCTGCCAGTCACAGCCAGCCTACAGCATTGGAGGGTAGATACCCAGATGACCTCCAGCCCTGGGGGCAGAGCCAGTGTGGGTGCGGTGTGGTCTTCCAATTGGCTTGAGCACCAGGCCCCAACCGTGCTCACTCTCCTGTGGGCTCAGTGTACTACGTCCTCCCTTGGGCTCCCTAGTCCCAAGTCATCCTCTGCTTGGGAACCATTCTTGGCCCAGGCTCCATAGGCTGGGATTGGGAGCAGATCATCTGGACCTTATGGACTCATGCTTCCATGCCCATGGCATGGGCATAGGCTGACCTCACAGATTCGTCAGAGACCCAGTGCAGAAAGATGCAGGCTACTACATGGGAGATGTCCAGAGACTGCAGAGGAAGCACACAGGCCTTGCACAAAGCACTGGGTTCAAGCGACCCAGTATAAGATATGGGCACCAGGCCACAGGACATGGGGAGTCCTGGATGGGGAGGCTCTGGCAGGGGGTGGGGGTCCGTGAAGTGTCCCAGAAGAGGCAGGAAACAAGGAAGGCAACAGGACTGAGCTTCCCCAGGAGGTTGATGGAAGAGTCAGAGGATCACAGAGACCTTTGGATAAACTCAGAGGCCCTGGAGATGTTGGCTGAATTGTCATTTGGTCAGAAAAGTTGTGTCACAAGCCCCCAGTTATCACTGAATGATTTACTCTTTGTTGCTTCTAGGAATCAGTGTGTATGGGCAGAAACCTCCAGAACACATGAAGGAACAGAAAGAGAAAGCAGCATAGGGTTGTGAGGGGCCAGGCTGGGGGAGCAATGGGCAGGGAGGTCTTGGGCTCAGGGTCTCCTTTGGGGAAGGAGATATCCTGCAGCGATGTTCTGTGGTGTGGTGGCACAGCATTGGGAATGTACTTCATGCTCATGATGTGTTCAAGTGAAAACAAGTAGTTTTATTTAAAATAAATAATAGAGAGCATACAGGACATGGAAAGCTACTATAACAGTGACTATGTACCAGAAAGAGAGAACATAGGGGGAGGGGATGAAACATTCTGGGTGGACGTTGGGGTCGGGGATGGAACTGAGGGTAATTGTACAGGGAGCTTTCCCCGTAGAGTTGTGGGCTCTGGATGTGGCTCTGGGAACCCCACAGGAGCAGGTGTAGGGGCAGGGGTTGGGATAGGGGCAGGGACAGGGTCAGCAGTAGTGGCCAGTGCAGAATCCAGAGCAAGAGCTGGGTCAGAGACAGGAACAGGAGCACAGGCAAGGGCAGGGAAAGGAGCAGGAGCAAGGGATAGGAGCTGGGTCTGGGGCGGGGAACAGGGGCATAGGCAGGGTAAGGGTAAGGGGCAGTGGTCCTGGCAGGGGCAGGGGAAGGGATGGGGGCAGTTGAAGGGGAAGAAGCAGGGGAAGGGTCTGGGTCTGGGGCAGGAACAGGGGCACAGACAGGGGAAGGGGAAGCAATTCTGGCAGGGGAAGGGGCAAGGGAAGGGGCAGGACCAGGGGTAGGACCTGGCTCTGGGGCGGGTGCAGGGACAGGGGAAGGAGCAGCGACCCTGGCAGGGAAGGGAGAAGGGACAGGGGCAGGGGAAGGGGCAGAAGCAGGAGCTGGGGCAAGTGCAGTGTTGATGGCCCATGCAGGCTCAAGGGCAGGAGCTGGATCTGTGGCAGGAATAGGGGCAAGGGAGGGGCCAGGGAAGGGGTGGGCCCAAGGGAAGATCCGGGTCAGGGACAAGAACAGAAACACAGGCAGGGGCAGGGGAAGTGGGTGTAGCTCTGGCAGGGACAGGGAAATGGGGAGCAACAGGAGCAGGGGTGGGGGCAGGAGGAGGAGTCAGCTCTTCCTGGACAGCATCAGTGTCTCTGTGGTCAGGTGCCCAGTCACCTGTTGGCTCCTGGTCTCTGAAGTCTCTACAGTCACCATCTCCCCCTCCCGAGCTGCTGAAGTTGGGAGTGGGTCTAGCTCCTCAGCTGGAGTAGCTGTGAGAGGAGAAAAACTCTCCCATGTGACTGCCTCTCCCTGTGCTTTTGCAGAGACAAGGCACAGCCCAGGGACTCCCAGAGAAGCTATAGACAGGAAGGAACCCTCACTGGGGAGTCTCCCTGACTGCAGTCCACCCCTGGGTGCTCTGAGCCAAGTCGTCACTCCTGGCCCCACACCAGCCTGTGGGGGCTTCTCCCTGTGGGGCCCAGCACTGACCAATCCCCATACAGCCATAGGCACCCAATCCCAGCCTTCTCACCCTCAAGCTTGGGCTCCGTGGGCTCCATGTCCAGGACAGCAGTCCAATGCAGTACTGGGGGCAGTGGTCTGGGAGGTACTGGAGGCCTTCCCAGGACTGGGGACTCCTGTTTCAGGGAGGAGTGCGTGTCTTCCAGCCTCCTTCCTATTTCATCCATGGCCTGCAAAGACAGAGATGGGTAATGTGCAAGAGGCATCAGAGCCCTGCCCGGCCATACCCACCATGCTCCTGCCCAGTCCCCCTGCTGCTCCCAGATCACACACAGACCTGTGTGTGCACAGCCCTGCACCTGGGTCAGTGACCCATCCCTGCAGAGCTCTCAGGATAAATGCTGGACAGAAGGGTGCAGCCCCCACACTCCGACCCACCGAGCCAGGCTTAACCTGGGGTGTGAACATGACCTGCCCACCGGGCATCTGACCCCTCATCAGTCTGCTTCTGCTCAGGGCGTCTGCACCCTCCATGAGCTCTCTTTACACACACACACACACACTCACACACACACAGGGAGGAGACCCGGGGCTACACAGGTTGATCAGATGGTGTGGGGCTGGCTGACTCTGAGTCTCTCGGTGTCACCTTTTGATTCTTCCTGCCAAATGGCCAGAGGTGATGGGGAGCCCTGATACGACCTCCGGGGTGAGGGGAAGTGTTTGCCAGGTGTGCTGTCCCCTGCCTGCATCCTCTGGGCTTTGGTATTCAACACAAGAACATCTTATTTGTTTGAGGATGTCCAAAGAAATGAGCTGGGCAGGGGGCTATCTCCAGAATGTGGGTCCCTGGATATGTGGGTTCCAAATTCTGTTGGGCTCTGTTGTCAGGGAAGTGAGGTCACCACTGCCTGGGGGCTCCTTACCCTACTTCCTCCACATACCAGAGCTCCCTGAGGGCCCCCTCCCCCAGCTTCTCAATGATCACCCTCTACCCATGCCCCGTCTATACAGTGACACCCACACAACATACCCACAGCCCGTGGGAGGCTTGAGTGCAGCTGTTGTCCCTGCTGTGAGGACACAGAGCTGGGTTCAGACAAGGCTCCTGCTCCTGCCTAGGACTGTGTCCCCAGACACAACCTGTGGCTCTCAGGACCTCTCCAGTCTCCTTCTCTGCACTTTGGGGGTGTTTTGGCTTCTACTTCTAGGGGTGCCATCAGGGGTAGGACCTCTATATATATTCCATACCTGCTATCACAGGAGGCTAGTGCTCAGACTTGGCAATGCAAGAGTGAGCCAGGAGCTGGGCGGGGCATAGAACACAGCCCAGAGGGGCCTGGACCTGTTCTGGGATCAAGGCAAAGCCACCCTCCTCCTGCCTGTGTCCCATCACCCATGGGAAGGTTGCAGTAAACGGATTCTGACCTTGGTGACACAGACTTCCAGGGGCTTCCATTAGGTTTCTGTCCAAGGGCCTCATCTGTGCCCATGTGCTGGGCAGTCTCCACAGTGGTTCCCGGGCATTCCCAAATCCTGGTCACACATCCCTGTGGAGTCCCTCCCCCGAGGGTGGATGGCCTGTGTGACTGTGAGAATGGGTCACAATGTTTAGATGTAATTTCTAAGCTGATTGAGGAAAGTCTGTGACTTCTCCTTGTTCTCTCTCTCCTGTGTTCAGTGTCTGTCTCTGTCTTTGTCTCTGTCTCTGTTTTTGTGTGCCTCACAGGAGCAGGATCTGTGGGCTCCAGAGGTGATTTGAGAAAGCTCAGAAGCCTCCTTTGTCCTTGTTTCCCTCTCCTGTTCTGGTGCTTGTTTCCTTCCTAAGGCCTTCTCACCTTGACCAGAGCACTGACTCTGGAACCTCTTCCAAATGAGGACCCTGAGGCTGCAACAAGGAGGGTCCTGGCCTTGATACCCAGACCAGTGGGTCTAGTGCTCTGCCACATTCTGTAAGCCCACTTCCTCAGCCCCCCAAGCCCTAGGTTGTCTTCTGCTCAGAAGGACCTTGAGGGAGTACAAAGCATTTTCCCAAGACTGGGGGTATGGGGGGTGAGGGCTGGAGAATCAAGGTCAGCAGACTCTTCTACAAGCCTGTGGGAGCCTAGAGACACCCTGTCTCTATGGCCCAATTGATAGAAGAGTAAGGGGAGGCCTTTTGTGTTGGAGCCCTGTCCACACTGAGGGGTATCTCTTCCTACTTCCAGTAGTCCAGGGTGGTGATGGACACCAGACCCCAGAACCTATCCTCACCCAATTCCCTGGCAAACCCCTGGGCCCCTTGCAGACCCCTTGACCATCAGCCTGTCCTGTCTCCCCTCCCCACGCTATGGATCTCCGTCCTTGCCAGGAGTCCTGATGCCCCTGACCCCATGGCCCAGCTGTCTCCAACCTCTTGCTTCTTTCCCCTTTGTCACCCACCTTGTTCCCAGGGTGTACTTGCCTTCTGACCCCTAGCATGGCAGTCAGAGTGGTGTGTGTGTGTGTGTGTGTGTGTGTGTGTGTGTGTGTGCGTGTGTGCAAGCATGTATGCCTCTAACTGTCTGGGGATGCCTGAGGTCATTTCCCCACATGGGATGGGGTGGATAGCTATCAGCAAGGATCTGAGGGGCTCTCACCCTCAAAGAAATCCTCACAGGAGGGTTGGGGCTGGCCTAGGACTGGAAGGAAGCTCTGCTCCTTGGACTCTGAACCCCTTTTTTGTCCTGGGCCAGTCCCTGCCTCTCTCTCTCTTTTTTAAAAGATTTTATCCTTTTAACAGGGAGAAAGAGATCACAAGTAGGCAGAGAAAGGGAGGGGGGAAGCAGGCTCCCCACTGAGCATAGAGCTCTATGTGGGGCTCGATCTCAGGACCCCAAGATCATGACCTGAGCTGAAGGCAAAGGCTTAACCCACTGAGCCACCCAGGTGCCCCAGTCCCTGCCTCTCTTGACCCCAGGTTCCCAACTGTCTCTGAGGGTTGGACATGGAAATGCTTAAACTTGGCCATTCCTCCAGGGGTAGGTGGAGGTGGAGGAAAGGTACACCAGACACACAGACCTCCATTCTGAGAGGGCCAGGTGTGCATAGGAGACCTGCACATAGCACCTGTATCATGACCGAGCCTTATGGTGGATGTGTAGATGACCCATAGCTCCGTAGCTGACTGGTCCCTCATGTTCCCTCACCACTGCCAAGTGCTCTGTGGCCCCAAAGTCTGCTGAGCACCAGAACCATGCCTACCCTGGGAAGCAAGGCTCAGGGTGCAAGGCCAGGTGGGTTGGACATCTGGGAATGCAAAGGTCACTGAATACCCCCACCCAGCTGGTCTGGAATTCAGACTCCCTTCTAGGGTCCAGCTAAATTCAGGGTTGAGCCAGAGGACTTGGAGACATCAATGGAGGCCAAAGCAGGGAGAAGATCAGTCCGCCCCTTCCACTTCTCCCTTCCTCCTTCTGCTTTGTCTTCCTGGTTGTACCCTGGGTCAGAGGTCTAGCATGTCCCTGGATTCAGCCCTGGCTAGAGTCAGAGGGGTAGGAAGGATGACAGGGAGAAGGGGGCCACCACCAGGATGCCCAAGTGTGAGGGTGTTGTTACCATAATGAAGGACCCTGTGGAAACTCATGGATTTCAGCCCTTTTTAGACACAAGCAGTGGCCCCAGGACTCAGCTCCTGCCCCCTCCTTCACCCTCCATGAGGGCCCGCATTTCCCCCAGCCCAGTCCTTGTCTGTGGCCAGTCCTCCCTCCAGCCCCAGGAAATTCAGCTGCTCCAGGAGGCGTCAAGCTCATTACAAGTTGGAGCCCAGCCAGCGCTATGGGGCCTGGTTTCAGGTCCTGGAGCCCCACAGTGAAGAGAGATGATATGGGGCAGGAGCAGGGAGAGGGCAGAATGGACTCTCCCTGGGGTCCATGGCTCCCTGGTCTGCACAGACCCTGTTGTGTGCTGGCCCCTAGGGTACCCAGACTCCAGCTCCCAGGCAGGTTCTGGGAGGGAGACCAGAATGTGGCTTGTGTTAGCTCAGGCTGTCACTCTGTCCTGTAGCTACAGCCTGTCTGGCCAGCTGGACTCCCTCTCCTAGTTGGTCAGCAACACCCTCAGAGCCAAGAAGAACAGCCCATCATCCAGCTCAGGGGCCAGTGTGTGGCCGGGCAGGCAGGGGAGAGCTCGCTCTGCACTCAAGGAATCCCTAGCTGGGCTAATGGTGGTTCGGGAGGGCTGGCCTTCAAGTCCCTCCGCTGACCAGCCCTGTGACTAGAGCTGTTTGCCTTCCCTCTCTGGGCTTCACTCTCTGCCTCTGTGCAATGCGGTGATCCTGAATGATCACTCCTGTGGCAGGAACATATGGGGTGCTGGTGATTGACCTATGGTGGGCACAGAGCCTGGACTGCAGAGTGCAGTGGGGGATGGTGAGCAGTGCTTCCAGCGAGCACACCTCCTCCCAAAGCCATTCAGCCCTTCCATGCAGCCACCAGGCTCCTGGGAGACCACACTCCTGACACCAGGTGCCTCTGTGTGGCTCTTCCTCAGCAGTGGGACAGGGTGGGAACCCTGGGACACGGGATCAGCTCCTCACTCTGAGGGAAGGAGAGCAAGGAAGACTTTCCCTGGGGTCCCCCAAGGCCATGTAAGAAGAGAGATGGCTGCTCCCAAGCAGTGCATTGAAATTCTTCTGTTAGAACCTGAGCACTGGGGTTTGGTTCTTTCACTTGCTGGGCTGACAAGACACACACGCTCTCCCTCGAATGAAGAGCTCATGCAGGTTCTTGGGCGTCCTGGACTTGCGAAGGGGGAGGGGCCAGTCCTCTCTCTGGCTCCTGAAGGAGACCCGGCCTCTCAAAGACAGGATTGTTTCTAGTTATGATCCTGGGCCAGGGTGGGAGATAGCCTCTTACGGCTCTTGACTCGGGCTGAGGGGGCCTTTCTCGGGCACAGCAATGCCCACTGAAAGTGGGGGCTTCAGAAAGAACATATGCCTGGACCAGGTCCTGCCCCAGGGTGGTGGCTCCTTCTCCAGCTCTGGAGAAAGAGGGTCATCCTCTGCTTCTCTGGGCATGGGGTCGTCTGATCCATGAGCAGGCACTGGAGGGTTTTTAGTCTGACTCTGGAAGTGCACCAGTGGGTCAATCACTATCCACACATGAACACAGACAACATGCTAAAGAAGTGCTGGAGGTGATCCTGTGCCAATGGCCTGTGGCCAACGGGGCTGGCAGCTTCAGTGCCCTCCGGTGGGCCCCCTTTCCCTGGATGGGAATCCCCCTGGAGTCTCTGTCTTTAGCGCTCTCTTCCTGCTGCTTTCAGGACCAAGGGAGAGACTGTGGTGTGGCTTAGAAGGCTCCACCCCAGCCTCTCTCCTTTTGCACACATCACTGCTACCCAGGAAGCAGGGGCTGCTGCTCCCATACTGCCCCACACAGGCTGTTTTAAAGCACTCATTCCCTCCATGCCCAGCTGCTCTGGCTCTGTCACATACACAGTGGGCACAGCTGCCTAACGAGGCCAGGAGTCCCAGCAGAGCTCTCCTTTCCCAGGATCAAGGTTCATATTCTTAGCCAGAGAAGGAAGTCCCATCTGTCCTCTGCTAAAGAAGGTGAATTCCTGGGGATGGCCCTCAGGTGCCTGAGGACAGGGGGGTCTCCTGCAGTTCCCCTGGAGAGAAGGGTGATGGACACCCCTGTCTGGGAGAATGGTGAGCAGCATCCATCCTAGGCCACAGGTGCACCCATCACCTAGCAGTGCTTATACTCGGACTCACCCCTGGAATCTCTGGCACAGTTTTTTATAGATGTATTTTCAACAGAGTTCAATACAGCATTGGTGGAGATAGCAGCTGATGAAACAATGCTAATGCCTATGGAGGTGGATGGTGGCTCAGTTAAGACACTGAGTCTTGATTTTGGCTCAGGATGTGATCTCATGGTGTGGGATTGAGCCCAATGTAGGGTCTGTGTTCAGTGCAATGTGGGCTCATCATTCTTTCTTCCCGCTCCTGCCTTTCCCACCACTCTCATGCCACACACTCTTTCTCTAAATGAGTAAAACATAACAATGGGATCATACAGAATGTACTTTTTAAAAATTGTAAAGAATTGGGGGCACCTGGGTGGATCAGTGGATTGAGCCTCTGCCTTTGGCTCGGGTCGTGGTCCTGGGGTCCTGGGATCAAGCCCCGCTTTGGACTCTCTGCTCCATGGGGAGCCTGCTCCCTGCCCCCCCCCCCCGCCTCTTTGCCTGCTTGTGGTCTCTGTCTGTCAAATAAATAAATAAAATCTTAGAAAAAACTTGTAAAGAATTGAACATTGATTTTTCCATTTTAAGCATTTTCAGTATAAAGTCTGGTAGTGTTAATTGTATTTACACTGCTGTGAAACAGATCTTGAGCACATTTCATCTTACAAATCTGAATTTCTGTTCCTGTTATTCTTTGTTTTTCATGTAGAAAGCATATTTATTTATTATGTTCAGTTAGCCACATATAGTACATTAGTTTTCAGTGTAGTGTTCAATGATTCATTAGTTGTGTATAACACCCAGTGCTCATCACAACATGTGCCCTTCTTAATACCCATTACCCCAGCTCATTACTCAATTTGGTTCCCAGAGTCCAGAGTCTCATGGTTTGTCTCCCTCTCTGATTTCTTTCCATTCAGTTTTCACCCTCCTTCCCCTATAGTCCTCCATGTTATTCCTTATGTTCCTCATATGAGTAAAACTGTATGATAATTGTCTTTCTCTGGTTGATTTACTTCACTCAGCATAATCCCCTCCAGTTTTATCCATGTTGATGCATGAAGCAAATGGCAGGTATTCGTCCTCTCTGATGGCTGGGTGATATTCCATTGTATGTGTGGACCATATCTTCTTTATCCATTTGTCTGTTGAAGGGCATCTCGACTCCTTCCACAGTTTGGTTATTGTGGACATTGCTGCTATATGCTATGCTATGTCCCTTCTTTTCATTACATATGTATCTTTCAGGTAAATACCAGTAGTGCAATTGGCCAGTTGTAGGGTAGCTCTAATTTTAATGTCTTGAGGTAACTCCATACTGTTTTCCAAGGTGGCTGTACCAGCTTGCACTCCCACCAGGAGTGTAAGAGTGTTCCCCTTTCTCCACATTCTTGCCAACATTTGTTGTTTCCTGTCTTGTTAATTTTTGCCATTCTAAGTGGTGTAAGGTGGCATTTCAGTGTGGTTTTGATTTGAATTTCCCTGATGGCTAGTGCTGTGGAGCACTTTTTCACATTTGTTTTGGCCATTTGTATGTCTTCTTTGGAGAAGTGTCTGTTCACATTTTCTGTCCATTTCTTGACTTGATTATTTGTTTTTTTGGGTGTTGAGTTTGATAAGTTCTTTATAGATCTTAGATACCAGTCCTTTATCTGTAATGCCATTTGCAAATATTTTCTCCCATTCCTGGGTTGTCTCTTAGTTTTGTTGACTGTTTACTTTGTTGTGCAGAAGCTTTTCATCTTGATGAAGTCCCAAAAGTCTATTTCTTTTTTTGTTTCCCTTGACTTTAGAGACATGTCTTTTTCTTTTTAAGATTTTTATTTATTTATTTGACAGAGAAAGACACAGGGAGAGAGGGAACACAAGCAGGGGGAGTGGGAAAGGGAGAAACTGGGCCTCCTGCTGAACAGGGAATCTGTTGTGGGGCTTGATCCCAGGACCCCAGGATTATGACCTGAGTTGAAGGCAGATGTTTAATGACTGAGCCACCCAGGTGCCCCTAGTGATGTGTCTTGAAAGAAGTTGCTGTGGCCAAGGTCGAAGAGGTTACTGCCTATGTTCTCCTCTAGGATTTTGATGGATTCCTGTCTCACATTGTGGTCTTTAATCCATTTTGAGTTTATTTTCATGTATGGTGTAAAAGAATGGTCCAGTTTCATTCTTCTGCATGTGGATGTCCAATTTTCTCAGCACCATTTATTAAAGAGACTGTTCTTTTTCCACTGGATATTCATTCCTGATTTACCAAAGATGGGTTGACCGTAGAGTTGAGAATCCATTTTTGGGTTCTCTATTCTGTCCCATTGATTTATGTGTCTGTTTTTGTACCAATACCATGCCAACTTGATGCTCACAGCTTTGTAATATAGCTTGAAGTCGGGCATCGTGATGTGATGATCCCAGCTTTTGGTTTCTTTTTCAACCTTTCCCTTGCTATATGGAGCCTTTTCTGGTTCCTCTTTGTTCCAGCTCTTTGAAAAATGCCAGTGATATTTTGATAGGGATGACATTGGACGTGTAGATTGCCCTGGGTAGCTTAGATATTTTGACAATGTTTATTCTTCCAACCCATGACCATGGAATATTTTTCCATCTCTTTGTGTCTTCCTCAATTCCTTTCATAAGCGTTCTGTAGTTTCTAGAGTATACAGCCTTTACCTCTTTGGTTAGGTTTATTCCTAGGTATCTTATGGGTTTTGGTGCTGTTGTAAATGGAATTGATTCCCTAACTTCTCTTTCTACAGTTACGTTGTTAGTGTATAGAAAATCAACTGATTTCTGTGCATTGATTTTGTATCCTGCCACATGACTGAATTGCTGCATGAGTTCTAGTAATATGGGGGTGGAGTCTTTTGGGTTTTCTACATATAGTGTCATGTCATCTGTGAAGAGAGAGAGTTTGACTTCTTCTTTGTCAATTTGAATGTTTTCTATTTCTTGTTGTTTTCTGATTGCTGATGCTAGGACTTCTAGTACTATGTTGAAAAATAGAGGTGAGAATGGGCATATTTGTTGTGTTCCTGAGCTTAAGAGAAAAGCTCTCAGCTTTTTCTCATTGAGAATTACATTCACCATGGGCTTAACATGGGTGGTTTTTATGAAATTGAGGAATGTTCCTCTATCCCTACACTCTGAAGAGTTTTAATCAGGAAAGGATGCTGTATTTTGTCCAATGGTTTTTGTGCATCAGTTGAGAGGATCACATGGTTCTTGCCTTATTTTTTTTAATTAATGTGCTCTATCATGTGATTGATTTGCAAATATTGAACCAGTCTTGTATCCCAGGAATAAATCTGGCCTTTATGGATAATCCTATTAATGTACTATGAGATCCTTTTGACTAGGATCTTGTTGAGTAGTTTGACATCCATTTTCATCAGGGATATTGGTCTGTTATTCTCCTTTTTGATGGGGTCTTTGTCTGGTTTTGGGATCAAGGTAATGCTGGCCTCACAGAATGAGTTTGGAAGTTTTCCTTCTATTTCTATTTTTTATTTTTTTGAAATAGCTTCAGAAGAATAGGTCTTATTTCTTCTGTAAATGTTCAGTAGAATTCCCGTGGGAATCCATTTGGCCATTTGACACTTGTTTTTTGGGAGGTTTTTGATTACTGCCTCAATTTTGTCAGTGATTTTTGGTCTCTATAGATTGTCTATTTCTTCTGTTTCAGTCTTGGTAGTTTATAAGTTTCCAGGAAGGCATCCATTTCCTCTAGGTTGCTTAATTTGTTGGCACATAATTGCTGATAATAATTTCTAATAATTGTTTCTCTTTCCTTGGTGTTAGTTGTGATCTCTTCCCTTTCATTCATGATTTTATTAATTTGGGTCCTTTCTCTTTTCTTTTGGATAAGTCTGGCCAGAGGTTTATTGATCTTATGAATTCTTTCAAAGAACAAGCTTCTAGTTTCTTTGATCTGCTCTACTGTTTTTCCAGTTTCTATTTCATTGATCTCTGCTCTAATCTTTATTATGTCTCTTCTCCTGCTGTTCTTTCTCCAGTTCCTTAGGTGTGAGGTAAACTTGTGCATTTAGGATTTTTCTACCTTTTTGAGTGAGGCTTGGATGGCTACATATTTCCCCCTTAGGACTGCCTTTGCAGTATCCCATTGGTTTTGAACCGATGTGTTCCCATTCTCATGGGTTTCCATGAATTGTTTAAGTTCTTCTTTAATTTCCTGGTTGACCCAAACACTTTTAGCAGGATGGTCTCTATCTTCCAAGTGTTTGAATTTCTTCCAAAATTTTTCTTGTGATTAAGTTCCAGTTTCAAAGCCTTCTGGTCTGAAAATCAAGGGAATAATCTTTATCTTTCAGTATTGGTTGAGACCTGATTTGTGACCGAGTATGTGGTCTATTCTGGAGAAAGTTCCATGTGCATTTGAGAAGAATGAGTATTCTGTTGTTTTAGTTTCTGAGTTTCTGTTGTTTCTGCTTCGACGATCTGTCTATTGCTGAGAATAGAGTGGTGAGGTCTTTTACTGTTAATGTATGATTATCAATATGATTATTTTGGTTAACAGTTGACTTCTGTAGTTGGTTGCTTCCATATTGGGGACACAGATATTTACAATTGTTGGATCTTCTTTTTGGATAAACCTTTTAAGTATGATATAGTGTCTCTCTGCATCTCTTACTATAGTATTTAGCTTAAAATCTAATTTGTCTGATATAAGAATTGCTACCCCCATTTTCTTTTGAGGTCTGTTGGCATGAAAAATGGTTCTCCATCCCCTCACTTTCAGTCTGGATGTACCTTTAGGTTCAAGATGAGTCTTTCATAGACAACATATGGATGGGTCATATCTTTTTATCCAATCTACAACCCTGTGCCATTTTATGGGAGCATTTAGGCCATTCATGTTGAAAGTGAGTATTAAAAGTTATGATTTTAGTGCCATCATATTGCCTGTGAAGTTGTTTCTACAGATTGTCTGTAAATTCCTGGTCTATACTACTCTTGGGTGTCTTTCTTTTATAGAATCCCCTTTAATATTTCTTGCAGGGCTGGCTTGGTGGTCACAATTTTTTTTCAGTTTCTGCTGGTCCTGGAAGGTCCTTGTCTCCATCCATTCTGAATGACAGCCTTGCTGGATAAAGGGTCATTGGCTGCATGTTCTTAGTACCTGGATATGTCTTATCTGCCCTTTCTGACTTCCCATGTCTCTGTGGACAGGTCTGACATTATTCTGATGTCCCTCCCTCCATACATAAGACATCTCTCTCCCTGGCTGCTTTCTGGATTGCCTCCTTGGTTCTAAGATTGGCAAGTTTTCCACTTTTAATTTTAATAGTGTATTTATAGATGATTTTGAGGTTTTTCTGTACACCATCATATTATCTGTGAAATGTCACTATTATCCCCTCAATTCTTATTATTTTTGTTTCTCTTATCTTATAATATTTGGTAGATTCTCCAATGCAAAGTTGTCTAGAGTAGCATTGTTTGAAGATTTTAATATACCTTTCTCAATATCAATAGAAAAGCAGACAAAACATTGGAAACAAATGTCACCTAATTGACATATATGGAACATTACATAATAAGTGCAGAATACAGTATTTTCCAGTGGTTCTAGAAGATTTACCCAAATAGACAATATTTTGGGCCATGAATCAAGTCTACACATTCTAAAGCCTGAAATTAACTAGATTATATTCTTAGACCACAGGGTAATTGAGCCATAGTCATAATGAAAAGAAAGCCAAGAAGTCCCTCAATGTTTAAAAATTAAATGTAACTTTGTTATATATCCTAGGGGTCAAAGAGGGAATCGCCATGGAAATTCTCAACCTTTCCTACATCAGAGCTTGCAGACAATGATATTCTATCTGTGAAGAGCACTATAAATAGGGTAGACAGGACTTGAACCTTAAGTCAGAGTTCTGCTTGCCCCAGCCTCACCTGGGAGCCTTGGCCTGTGGTCCCCTCCAGCTGCCCTTTCTGGTGGCCCTGAGCTAAGAGGGATAGCATGGCCATATGGAAATGGGAAGCTCCCCACTCCTAGTGATGACAGTGCCTCCTGCCCAAGCTGGCTTTTCTGGTGGCCCTGAGCTAAGTGGGACAACATGGTCATATGGAGATGGGAAGCTGCACAGGCCTATTGATGATGGTATTACTGTATTGTCCTCACCAGTCCAACAACATGATTTGTGAGTGAAGTATGACACAATAGCAGCTTCTTGACCTTCCTTAAGGTTTGAAAATAATATTGTGAGTCATCTATTAGAAATATGGTTTCTTGGGATGCCTGGGTGGCTCAGTGGGTTAAGCCTGTGCCTTTGGCTCAGGTGGTGATCTTAAGGTTCTGGGATGGAGCCTCACATCAGGCTCTCTGCTCAGGGGGAAGCCTGATTACCCCTCTGCCTCTGCCTGCCTCTCTGCCTACTTGTGATTTCTGTCTGTCAAATAAGTAAATAAAATCTTTTAAAAAAAGGAATATGGTTTCTTTTTCCCAGAAAAGAATTTTCCACAAATAAAATATATTTTATCTGTTAGAAACATGTGGCTTTTTTCTGGAAAAGAAATAGACACAAATAGTATTCACGGCTTCCTGAGCACGTGCTCTTAAGAACCATCACACTGGCTCTTTGTGGAATTCTCCCTCATAAACTTCTAAATTATGATGTATAGATTATTAGGCACACTTTCTAGATGGTTAGACAGAACCTCAGAAATGACTTGAGTCACAGAGGATTTTAACATCAGAAATCTAAGTTGCTTCCCCAAATTGAGTCTGAATCCCTTGTTACTCCATACATGGTACCATTTCCCTCTTATCTCTGGTCTTCTTGATCTGGAAACATGTCAAGTCTCAGGATTTCTTGTTGTGTGGCTAACTGAAACAGATTCAGCTGGCTTTTAACCTCTGCCCATGATGAGCATTAAGATAATTATCTCGGGGGGCACCTGGGTGGCTCAGTGGATTAAGCCGCTGCCTTCAGCTCAGGTCATGATCCCAGTGTCCTGGGATCGAGCCCCGCATCAGGCTCTCTGCTTGGCAGGGAGCCTGCTTCCTCCTCTCTCTCTCTCTCTCTCTGCCTGCCTCTCTCCCTACTTGTGATCTCTATCTGTCAAATAAATAAATAAAAAATCTTAAAAAAAAAAAAAAGATAATTATCTCGGTGGAGGACCTCTGAGTAAGATACTTAAAATCCTTAAGAATAGAAACATTATCATATTTTTCTGATATTAAAGTCACTGAAAGAACTACCTTTTAAAAATTAATTCAGGCTCTGGTATGTTCAGAATATGCTGTAAGAGAGATCTGAGATAGTATTTAAAAACACTCAGCTCAGCCTCTTTACAAAGGAAAACAATGCTTGTAAACAGAGCTAAACTCTTCCCTTACCCACAATGACTTATTTTGCAGCCATCGTAATGTTTATGTGGTATGACTATGACTTACATTAGTCAAAATATGCACGGAAAGAAGTAAGACAGTGTATTCAAGCTTTAGGGGGACTTCATGTTTAAGTTACTGTTGTGACAATGAGCTACTCTGTTTTATTCTGTAGTCCAAGGGAATGGTACCAGACATCTCTAAGCTGTCAGGAGGTTCTAAAATTCTGACTTCTGTAGGCATCATTTTAATTTTGGTAGTATTGTTAAAGGTGCTTTTGTCTCAAGTTTTCTCTCTTTAGTAATAATTAGAATGATAATGGAAATTTTTGTCTTTTACCATCAATGGGCCCGGATTCCGGGGTCCCAGGAAGCTAACCTTTAAATTTTACCAAGCTCAAAATGACTAGGCAAAACCTCAGAGCATGGGCCCTATTTCTGCCCCAAGCACATGTTATACATCTGCTTGGAGAAGAAATAGATAACCAAAAAATGCCATTGCAAACATAAAGATAAGAAAAAAACAAAAGAACCTCTCCTGCTCCAGTAAGATGAAATTCATACTGACTTGCACATACTGAAAATGTAAGAAAAAGTCTGTAACTTTCTGGAATGTTCTTCCTCATTATGATGTATAACTCTGTATGTAAAACAATATAAAATGAATATAGAAACCTGTCCCAGATGTTCCTCCCTCAGAGCACTCCCTTCCTTGTGAAGATTGTGTCTCCCAGGCAGCTGTCCTGACTTGGGTTTGAATAAAACTCTCTTCCTTTCTCTCTAAAATGTTTTAAAAGAGTTTGTTCCTTTAGTGTTGACAATAATAGTATGTTTTCTTTTTAAGTAAAAAACCAATGTTCCTCGTTCACACCTCCAACAGCACAGAAGGGCGGCTGTTCTTGTTCATCCTGAAGCTTCCCTGCAGAACCAAGCATATGTGTGTATTTTCCAGCACAAATGGGTTTATCCTAGAAGGATGCTCAGAAGGTCTGAGAAGCACTCTCCACTGCATAGGTGAAACCAGAAGGTGAAGTTTCTCCCACTTAGAGCATTACTTATTGGGTCTTAAAACTGCCTTGAAAATGTAGGAAACCATTGCATTTCCTTTCTTAAAAAAATATTTTATTTATTTATTTGACAGAGATCACAAGTAGGCAGAGAGGCAGGCAGAGAGAGAGGAGGAAGCAGGCTCCCTGCTAAGCAAAGAGCCCGATATGAGGGTGGGTGGTGCTGGATCCCAGGACCCTGGGATCATGACCTGAGCTGAAGGCAGAGGCTTTAACCCACTGAGCCACCCAGGCGCCCCATGCATTTCCTTTTTTTTTTTTTAAGCTTTTATTTATTATTTGACGGAGAAACAGTGAGAGAGGGAACACAAGCAGGGGGAGTGTGAGAGGGAGAATCAGGCATCCCGCTGAAGGATGATGAGCATCTGAGCCAGATGCAGGGCTTGATATGAGTACCCTGAGATCATGACCTGAGCTGAAGGCAGACGCTTAAGGACTGAGTCACTCAGGCACCCCAACCATTGCATTTCCTAAAGCCCAAGCCTGGGAAGGTCTGAGAGCAGGTGACCTTGCCAGGAGCCAGGAACAGCTCTGCAGGCAGGGCTGGTGCAGGAAGGGATGGGGCAGGGGTCTGAGGGTGGTCTGCAGCAGGAGGTCCCCAGAAGGGGCCGGTTGTATGGTTGTATGGGGGTATGGGGGCCCTGCCCATGACCCGCCCATTCCTGCCCCGCAGAGCCAGGTGTTTGAGCAAGGAGGCCCCGCCCCCACGAGTATGTGCAAAAGCAGGGCGGTGTGGGTGTAAGGGCAGGTCTCCCGGTTCATGGAGTTGTGGCATCCAGTGGGCTCAGGGCACCACCCTCTTCGACTGATGAGCACGTGAGGATGGAGCTAAGTCTTCTGTGGGCAGACCCAGAGCTGCCTTAGGATGCAGAGTGGTGGCAGGCAAAGGGGTGCTGGGAGAGTTCCTGGGCAGGAGTCCTGGCTCCGTGAATGTGGGCTGTGTGCTGGGATGGGGATCCTGGGGGTAGGGTCCTCGAAGGGCACATTAAGCAAGTTCATCTTGGGGACTCAGATGGGTTTTCCTTTTCCTTTGAAATTCTCTTCTGCCCAATGTCCATCAACTGGCCCTCTCCCCTAGCCCCTGAACTCCAGGGCGCTTGCTCACCCAAGCTTTTGTGGGATGGGTTGCAGACATTTCAGGGTCTTCCATGTTCCCCAGGAAGAGTGAATGTAAAGAGAGCACACAGTCCCCAACTTCAGTGGGGTGCCTCCTATCCCCTGGCACAGTGCAGGCAATGGACCTTGAGCAGCACCCCTAGTTCAGCAGGGTGTCCCCTGTTCCCTAGCCCCCACAGGTGTGGGACTAACATGCCCCAGAACAGTTCCCCACCTTCAGCATTTTGTGCCCTGTCTGTAGAGGTGGTGGTAATGGGCTGTCAGGGTTGTGCATGAGTGTCCTCCAGATGCCTGCCCCCCGGCACAGGTGTGGTGCTAACAAGCCCCAGAGCCAACCCCCCAGCTTCAGCATGGTGCCCCGTGTTCCCCGGGGTTGGTGGTAATGGGCTGTCAGGATCCCACTGGAGGGTCCTCCAGGTCTCTATCCCCCCAGATATATGTGGGGTAGTAACAGCCCCAGAGCCATCTCCCAATTTTAGCATTGTGCCCTGTGTCCCAGGGGATGGTGGTAATGGGGTGTCAGGATCCTGCAAGAACATCCTGGAGTTGGGGGTCCAGAAGCTGGAGGAAACCAGACCCCACTCAAGTTGCATGAGGAACAGGTGAGTTGAGGTGTTCATTTGGAAGGATGATTTCATTTTTCCAAAAAAGACTATGTCATTGGTCTACTTTAGAATGAATGTTAATAATTACTACTTAAGAAACAAGTATGTGTTTCCAAAAAAGGAAGGAAAAAGAAAGAAAAAGAGAAAGAAAAGGAAAGGAAAGGAAAGAAAAAAGAAGAGAAACAAGTATGTGCTTTCCCCTCTCCCAGGAACAGAAGCAGGTGTGCCGACCTTAGGTCAGAGGCGCCTTCTTATCCCCAGCTGACAACACTTCTCCAATCTGGCTCCACGAGACCCGAAGGTTTAAACAGTAGTGTCTGAGTCAGTCAGGCAGCTCATCACAGGACACCAGCGTTCCAAGAAAGCAGCAGGTACATTGGGTGCAATATCACTTACATGTCAGGACTGGAGGTAAACTTCTTTTTTTAAAAAATTTTTTATTTTTTATTTTTTTATAAACATATAATGTATTTTTAATCCCCAGGGGTACAGGTCTGTGAATAGCCAGGTTTACACACTTCACAGCACTCACCATAGCACATACCCTCTCCAATGTCCATACCACCCCCCTCAGGAACCTTCAGTTTGCTTTCTGAGATTAAGAGTCACTTATGGTTTGTCTCCCTCCCAATCCCATCTTGTTTCATTTATTCTTCTCCTTCCCTCCTAACCCCCCATGCTGCATCTCCACTTCCTCATATCAGGGAGATCATATGATAGTTGTCTTTCTCCGATTGACTTATTTCACTAAGCATGATACCCTCTAGTTCCACCCACCTCGTCGCAAATGGCAAGATTTCATTTCTTTTGATGGCTGCATGGTATTCCATTGTATATATATACCACATCTTCTTTATCCATTCATCTGTTGATGGACATCTAGGTTCTTTCCATAGTTTGGCTATTGTAGACATTGCTGCTATAAACATTCGGGTGCATGTGCCCCTTTGGGTCACTACGTTTGTATCTTTAGGGTAAATACCCAGTAGTGCAATTGCTGGGTCATAGGGTAGTTCTATTTTCAACATTTTGAGGAACCTCCATGCTATTTTCAAGAGTGGTTGCACCAGCTTGCATTCCCACCAACAGTGGAGGAGGGTTCCCCTTTCTCCGCATCCTTGCCAGCATCTGTCATTTCCTGACTTGTTAATTTTAGCCATTCTGACTGGTGTGAGGTGATATCTCATTGTGGTTTTGATTTGTATTTCCCTGATGCCGAGTGACGTGGAGCACTTTTTCATGTGTCTGTTGGCCATCTGGATGTCTTCTTTGCAGAAATGTCTGTTCATGTCCTCTGCCCATTTCTTGATTGGATTGTTTGTTCTTTGGGTGTTGAGTTTGCTAAGTTCCTTATAGATTTTGGACACTAGCCCTTTACCTGATATGTCATTTGCAAATATCTTCTCCCATTCTGTCAGTTGTCTTTTGGTTTTGTTAACTGTTTCCTTTGCTGTGCAAGAGCTTTTGATCTTGATGAAACCCCAGTAGTTCACATTTGCTCTTGCTTCCCTTGCCTTTGCCGATGTTCCTAGGAAGAGTTGCTGCAGCTGAGGTCGAAGAGGTTGCTGCCTGCATTCTCCTCAAGGATTTTGATGGATTCCTTTCTCACATCAAGGTCCTTCATCCATTTTGAGTCTATTTTCATGTGTGGTGTAAGGAAATGGTCCAATTTCATTTTTCTGCATGTGGCCATCCAATTTTCCCAGCACCATTTATTGAAGAGGCTGTCTTTTTTCCATTGGACATTCTTTCCTGCTTTGTTGAAGATTAGTTGACCATAGAGTTGAGGGTCTATTTCTGGGCTCTCTATTCTGTTCCATTGATCTATGTGTCTGTTTTTGTGCCAGTACCATGCTGTCTTGATGATGACAGCTTTGTAATAGAGCTTGGAGTCCGGAATTGTGATACCACCAACTTTGGCTTTCTTTTTCAATATTCCTTTGGCTATTCGAGGTCTTTCCTGGTTCCATATAAATTTTAGGATTATTTGTTCCATTTCTTTGAAAAAAATGGATAGTATTTTGATAGGGATTGCATTAAATGTGTAGACTGCTTTAGGTAGCATAGACATTTTCACAATATTTATTCTTCCAATCCAGGAGCATGGATAATTTTTCCATTTCTTTGTGTCTTCCTCAATTTCTTTCATGAGTACTTTATAGTTTTCTGCATATAGATTCTTAGTCTCTTTGGTTAGGTTTATTCCTAGGTATCTTATGGTTTTGGGTGCAATTGTAAATGGGATTGACTCCTTAATTTCTCTTTCTTCTGTCTTGTTGTTGGTGTAGAGAAATGCAACTGATTTCTGTGCATTGATTTTATATCCTGACACTTTACTGAATTCCTGTACATGTTCTAGCAGATTTGGAGTGGAGTCTTTTGGGTTTTCCACATATAGTATCATATCATCTGAAAAGAGTGATCGTTTGACTTCTTCTTTGCCGATTTTGATGCCTTTAATTTCCTTTTGTTGTCTGATTGTTGAGGCTAGGACTTCTAGTACTATGTTGAATAGCAGTGGTGATAATGGACATCCCTGCCATGTTCCTGACCTTAGTGGAAAAGTTTTCAGTTTTTCTCCATTGAGAATGATATTGGTGGTGGGTTTTTCATAGATAGCTTTGATAATATTGATGTATGTGCCCTCTATCCCTACACGTTGAAGAGTTTTGATCAGGAAGGGATGCTGTACTTTGTCAAATGCTTTTTCAGCATCTATTGAGAGTATCATATGGTTTTTGTTCTTTCTTTAATTAATGTGTTGTATCACATTGATTGATTTGCGGATGTTGAACCAACACTGCAGCCCTGGAATAAATCCCACTTGGTCATGGTGAATAATCCTTTTAATGTACTGTTGAATCCTATTGGCTAGTATTTTGGTGAGAATTTTTGCATCTGTGTTCATCAAGGATATTGGTCTGTAGTTCTCCTTTTTGGTGGCATCCTTGTCTGGTTTTGGGATCAAGGTGATGCTGGCCTCATAAAATGAGTTTGGAAGTTTTCCTTCCATTTCTATTTTTTGGAACAGTTTCAGGAGAATAGGAATTAGTTCTTTAAATGTTTGGTAGAATTCCCCTGGGAAGCCGTCAGGCCCTGGACTTTTGTTTGTTTGGAGATTTTTGGAGGTTTTTGAAGACTGTTTCTGTCTCCTTACTGGTGACCGGCCTGTTCAGGTTTTCTATTTCTTCCTGGTTCAGTTGTGGTAGTTTATATGTCTCTAGGAATGCATCCATTTCTTCCAGATTGTCAAATTTGTTGGCATAGAGTTGCTCATAGTATGTTCTTATAACAGTCTGTATTTCTTTGGTGTTAGTTGTGATCTCTCCTCTTTCATTCATGAATTTATTTATTTACTTTCTCTTTTCTTTTTGATAAGTCTGCCAGGGGTTTATCAATCTTATTAATTCTTTCAAAGAACCAGCTCCTAGTTTCATTGATTTGTTCTATTGTTTTTGGTTTTTTTTTTTTTTTTTTTTTTTTTTTTTTTGGTTTCTATTTCATTGATTTCTGCTCTGATCTTTATGATTTCTCTTCTCCTGCTGGGTTTAGGGTTTCTTTCTTGTTCTTTCTCCAGCTCCTTTACGTGTAGGGTGAGGTTGTGTACTTGAGACCTTTTTTGTTTCTTGAGAAAGGCTTGTACCGCTATATATTTTCCTCTCAGGACTGCCTTTGCTGTGTCCCACAGATTTTGAACAGTTGTGTTTTCATTATCATTTATTTCCATGAATTTTTTCATTTCTTCTTTAATTTCCTGGTTGACCCATTCATTCTTTAGAAGGATGCTGTTTAGTCTCCATGTATTTGGGTTCTTTCCAAATTTCCTCTTGTGATTGAGTTCTAGCTTCGGAGCATTGTGGTCTGAAAATATGCAGGGAATGATCCCAATCTTTTGATACCAATTCAGACCTGATTTAGGACCAAGGATGTGATCTATTCTGGAGAATGTTCCATGTGCACTAGAGAAGAAAGTGTATTCTGTTGCTTTGGGATGAAATGTTCTGAATATATCTATAATGTCCATCTAGTCCAGTGTGTCATTTAAGGCCTTTATTTTCTTGTTGATATTTTGCTTGGATGATATGTCCATTTCAGTGAGGGGAGTGTTAAAGTCCCCTACTGTTATTGTATTATTGTCAATGTGTTTCTTTGATTTTTGTTATTAATTGGTTGATATAGTTGGCTGCTCCCATATTAGGGGCATAGATTTTAAAATTGTTAGATCTTTTTGTTGGACAGACCCTTTGAGTACAATATAGTGTCCTTCCTCATCTCTTATTATAGTCTTTGGCTTAAAATCTAATTGATCTGATATAAGGATTGCCACCCCAGCTTTCTTCTGATGTCCATTAGCATGGTAAATTGTTTTCCACCCCCTCACTTTAAATCTGGAGGTGTCTTCGGATCTAAAATGAGTTTCTTGTAGGCAACATATAGATTGGTTTTGTTTTTTTATCCATTCTGAAACCCTGTGTCTTTTTGGGGGGGCATTTAGCCCATTAACATTCAGGGTAACTATTGAGAGGTATGAATTTAGTGCCATTGTATTTCCTGTAAGGTGACTGTTACTGTATATTGTCTCTGTTCCTTTCTGATCTACTACATTTAGGCTCTCTCTTTGCTTAGAGGATCCCTTTCAATATTTCCTGGAGAGCTGGTTTGGTGTTTGCAAATTCTTTCAGTTTTTGTTTGTCCTGGAAGCTTTTTATCTCTCCTCCTATTTTCAATGATAGCCTAGCTGGATATAGTATTCTTGGCTGCATGTTTTTCTCGTTTAGTGCTCTGAATATATCATGCCAGCTCTATCTGGTCTGCCAGGTCTCTGTGGATAAGTCTGCTGCCAATCTAATATTTTTACCATTGTATGTTACAGACTTCTTTTCCCGGGCTGCTTTCAGGATTTTCTCTTTGTCACTAAGACTTTTAAATTTTACTATTAGGTGACGAGGTGTGGACCTATTCTTGTTGATTTTGAGGGGGGTTCTCTGCACCTACTGGATTTTGATGCTTGTTACCTTTGCCATATTAGGGAAATTCTCTACAATAATTCTCTAAAATAGACCTTCTGCTCCCCTCTCTGTTTCTTCTTCTTCTGGAATCCCAATTATTCTAATGTTGTTTCGTCTTATGGTGTCACTTATCTCTCGAATTCTCCCCTCATGGTCCAGTAGCTGTTTGTCTCTCTTTTGCTCAGCTTCTTTGTTCTCTGTCATTTGGTCTTCTATATCACTAATTCTTTCTTCTGCCTCATTTATCCTAGCAGTGAGAGCCTCCATTTTTTATTGCACCTCATTAATAGCTTTTTTTGATTTCAACTTTGTTAGATTTTAGTTAATTTCTCCAGAAAGGGCTTTTATATCTCCAGAGAGGGTTTCTCTCATATCTTCCATGCCTTTTTCGAGCCCGACTAGAACCTTGAGAATCGTCATTCTGAACTCTAGATCTGACGTATTACCAATGTCTGCATTGATTAGGTCCTTAGCCTTGTACTACCTCTTGTTCTTTTTTTTTTTTTTTTGTGGTGAATCTTTCTGCCTTGTCATTTTTTCCAGATAAGAGTATATGAAGGAGCAAGTAAAATACTAAAAGGGTGGCAAATACCCCAGAAAAATGTGCTTTAACCAAATCAGCAGAGACCCCAAATCGTGGGGGGAAGAAAGGGGATAAAAAGAGGTTCAGAAAAAAAAGAAAAAAAATAAAAAAGAAAACAAATAAAGAAAAAATATAAAGAAGAAAGAAAAATATATCTATATATTAGATAAACTAGTAAAAAATGTTAAAAAAGAAAAGAGTAAAAGTTAAAAAAATTAGCAGAAGAAGAAAAAAAATTGAAAAAAAATTAAATTAACCCCAAGACTAAAGAATCATGGGGAGAAAGCCATGAGTTCTGTGCTTTGCTTTCTCTTCCTCTGGAATTCCGCTGCTGTCCTTGGTATTGAACCTGCTTTCCTTGGTAGGTGAACTTAGTCCTGGCTGGATTTTTTTGTTGATCTTTTGGGGGAGGGGCCTATTGTACTGACTGTCAAGTGTCTTTGCCCGAGGCAGAATTGCACCCCCCCTTACCGGGTGCCGGGCTAAGTAATCCCCACGGGTTTGCTTTTGGGAGCTTTTATTCCCTGAATGCTTTCCGTAGAGTTCCAAAGGACAGGAATGAAAATGGCGGCCTCCCAGTCTCCAGCCTGGAGGAGCTGAGAGCCTGGGGCCCCATTCCTCAGTGCGCCCAGAGAACAGCGCCCAATCATTCCTGCATCCCTGGCCTCTGGCCATGCTCCAAGCTCACCCAGCCTGTGACCGGTTCAAGGTAACCCCGAACTGAGAGCTCACTGCTTGGCTCTGTCTCTGTATCTAGCTTCCCCATTCTAATACCTGCAACTCTGTGATACTCCAACACCCCCGATCCTTCTGTGACCCTGTGGGACCTGGGGCCACGCTGACCCTGCGTAAGCTTCACCCCGGTTTAGCCTCTGGAGCAATGTCCCTCAGTGGAACAGACTTTTAAAAGTCCTGATTTTGTGCTCCATTGCTCTGCCGCTTGCTGGGAGCTGGCTCCTCCTCCCACGGTGTATCTTCCCATCGTTTTGGATTCACTTCTCCGCCAGGCCTACCTTTCAGAAAGTGGTTGATTTTCTTTTTCTAGAATTGCTGTTCTTCTTCTCTTTGATCTCCTGTTGGATTTGTAGGTGTTTGCAATGTTTAGATAAGCTATTGAGCTGATCTCCTGCTACTTGATGTAGTCTCAGCTTGCTACCTCTCCGCCATTTTGACTCTTCCCCCGTAAAACTTCTTTTTTTTTTTAAGATTTTATTTATTTATTTGATAGAGATCACAAGTAGATAGAGAGGCAGGCAGAGAGAGAGAGGGAAGCAGGCTCCCTGCCAAGCAGAGAGCCTGATGCCGGACTCGATCCCAGGACCCTGAGATCATGACCTGAGCCGAAGGCAGCGGCTTAACCCACTGAGCCACCCAGGCTCCCTATAAACCTTCTTCTTAACCTAAAACCTTCTGGGATTTTCTCTTTTCTCTAGTTGAGCCATGAAGTCAAAGTGAAGCAGCTGTCCACATTCTGGATTCAGTGCAAGAGTTCCCTAGTGTCCCTGCAGGTAGAACAGCACAGGGAATGCCATTTTCTTATTCATTTACTGCTTACAAAATGTCATCTGCACACCTGCTTCCTAGGAAATCACTTGTATCAGAGAAGGAAGATGAGCTTTGCTCCTAGTGTGTTTTTAGCATATAATTGGATCTAAGAGCGTTTATTCCCTTGGGCCGGGGGGATGGTCGAATGCCACCATCTAGAGTTCAGTGGCTTTTTGAGGCCAGATAGAGACTTGGATGATGTCTTGTTATTTGTCATAGGTGATGTTTCATAACTGATTTGTGTTTTCATCTAAATAGTTCCAATTAAGCTAGAGAAAAATTCAAAATGATTCAAAGTAGGCTTTTCTGTTTAAAAGTAAAGCTTGACTTTCTATTTTGACTCAATGTATTGTCTAGGTATTTTGATGTGCCGCATTTTCTCTGTAGTTCCTTTGGTGGTGGAGTCAGAAGGAGATCATTTGGGAAATCTCCTGGATAGTGGAACGCTGGTGGTGTCAAGGGGCTAGGTGGACTCCAGGAGCCCTGGGCTGAGTTCTGGAACTGCTTGCCTGATCCTGGGTGAGTCAGCTTATCCCACAGAGTTTGTTTCTCATGAAATTCTGGAAGGTAACATCTGTGGAAAGGCTTTTTACACAGAAACTTTCAGCTTAATGAAGAACAACTCACAATGAGGTGATTTGGGCTGTATTATTCTGTAAATAATAGTTTTATAACCCCCATCATAGGCAATGATATTTACTGCACAAGGAGTCCTCAGAAGGCTGCGGTGAAAGACCCAGATCTCAGAGCATATTCATGCTCCATCGATATGTGACTGACCATTTGCCCAGGTAGGAAGGTGAGTGGAGAGAAATACGACACATTTATGAAAGTCTTGGGCCAATGTCACTCTGACAAGAGGGGGGAATCCTGGAGCTTTGCAGAAGACAGGGCAGTTCCGGGTCTGGGGTGAGCTGTCAGGGGTCCCAGAGGAGAGTGGAGTGCATTCTGCAGGTGTGTGTGGGTGTGGGCAGGGCTGGCTCCAGGGGTGGCCGTGTGTCCCCCGTGTGACACTTGTGACAGGTCAGGACTGTGAGCAGGTTCTTGGCTGAGGACAGGTGAGGCCCGGGTGGAGAGCTGGCAGGACCCCTTTTTATATGACTCCAGCCTCACCCAACACACCCAAAATCTCTGTCTGTCCCTGACACTCCAGTTCAGACTGCTCCACATTGCCAGGCCAAGACATTGGGTTAGACTTCTTTGTTTGCGTGTGTGTGGTTTCAAAACTTAGATGATGGAAAAGACAAGTCATCAGAACCTCTGTTCCTCTTTGTATTTCCTGCTCTCCTTTGAGTCACTGCCATGAATCAAATGTGCCAGTGGAAGGGGCAATCTGTGCATTTTTATTTCCTGTTTTATTTAGACAATGGAAAATAAATCTTCTGAAATATTAAAAGAATTCTTTGTGGGTGTTCATGTTTTTCTCTTCCGTGAACCATATTCCAATATTAGAAAATATTTTTTAAACTAAAACAGAGCCACGAAGCTCTAATAGGGTGAGGAGGGCAAATGGAGATGGAGTTTAGGTTGTTGAGTAGCTCAGGGAGTGGCGCATTGTGCTCCCAGAGAAAATTTCCTCTCCCTGGGTGGGGGAGTAGCTGCTCACCTGGTGGCCCATCCTGGGCTCTGAAACCTGACCTGGTGAGTCCCTTGTGACTTGACCTGGGGAACTGATGAAGAAAACAGAATGTGGAGTTGGCTTGATTTGTTGTTGATTCTCCAGTTCTTTAAGGTGTAGAGACAGCTGGTGTATTCTGGATTTTTCAATTTTTTTGAGGGACGCTTGGATGGCTATATATTTCTCCTGTAGAACTGCCTTTTCTGTATCCCATAGGTTTTGGGCTGAAGTGTCTTCATTCTTCATGGTTTCCATGAATTGTTTAAGTTCATCTTTGATCTCCTGGTTGATCCAAGCATTCTTAAGCAAGGTGGTCTTTAGCTTCCAGGTGTTTGAGTTCCTTCTGAACTTTTCCTTGTGATTGAGTTCCAGTTTCAAAGCATTGTGATCTGAGAATATGCAATGAATAATATCAGTCTTTTGGTATCGGTTGAGTCCTGCTTTGTGACCCAGTATGTGGTCTATTCTGGAGAAGGTTGCATGTGCACTTGAGAAGAATGAGTATTCTGTTGTTTTAGGGTGGAATGTTCTATATATGTCTATGAGGTCCATCTGGTCCAATGTTTCATTCAATGCTCTTATTTCTTTATTAATTTTCTGCTTCGATGACCTGTCTATTTCTGAGAGAGGCATATTAAGATCTCCTACTATTAATGTATTCATATCAATATGACTCTTTATCTTGATTAATAGTTTTCTTATGTAATTGGGTGCTCCCATATCGGGGGGTGTAGATATTTACAATTGTTAGATCATCTTGGTGGATAGTCCCTTTAAGAATTATGTAGTGTCCTTCTGTATCTCTGAATTCAACACACACAAAACAGATAATCATATCAAAAAATGGGCAAAAGATATAAACAGACACTTCTCCAATGAAGACTTACAAATGGCTATCAGATACATGAAAAAATGTTCATCATCACTAGCCATCAGGGAAATTAAAATTAAAACTATATTGAGATACCACCTGACACTAGTTAGAATGGCCAAAATTAGCAAGACAGGAAACAATGTGTGCTGGAGAGGATGTGGAGAAAGGGGAACCCTCTTACACTGTTGGTGGGAATGCAAGTTAGTGCAGCCACTTTGGAGAACAGTGTGGAGATTCCTCAAGAAATTAAGAATAGAGCTTCCCTATGACCCTGCAATTGCACTGCTGGGTATTTACCCCAAAGATACAGATGTAGTGAAAAGAAGGGCCATCTGTACCCCAATGTTTATAGCAGCAATGGCCATGGACACCAAACTGTGGAAAGAACCTTCAACGGATGAATGGATAAGGAAGATGTGGCACATATACACAATGGAGTATTATGCCTCCATCAGAAAGGATGAATACCCAACTTTTGTAGCAACATGGACAGGACTGGAAGAGATTATGCTGAGTGAAATAAGTCAAGCAGAGAGAGTCAAGTATCATATGGTTTCACTTATTTGTGGAGCATAACAAAGAACACGAAGGACATGGGAAGATGGAGAGGAGAGGGAGTTGAGGGAAACTGGAAGGGGAGATGAACCATGAGAGACTATGGACTCTGAAAAACAACCAGAGGGTTTTGAAGGGGCAGGGGGGGGGGGGTGGGAGGTTGAGAAACCAGGTGGTGGGTAATAGGGAGGGCATGTACTGCATGGAGCACTGGGTGTGGTGCAAAAACAATGAACACTGTTACACTGAAAATAAACAAATTAAAAAAAAAAGAAAACAGAATGAACCCTGGAGGATGCCTGCTTCCTTTGCACTCAGACAACTCCATTGAAGCAAAGGAACCCATCACCCTTGATGTGTGTCAGGATCCCTGAGGGTATGGGCTTTACTTTCTGTGAAGAGATTGTGTCTTCATCCTTATCTGAACAAGAGCCATGTTGTCTGGTTATGGAGACCCAGACCTTTACGTGACCACATCATCATTATTCTTGTTATTTCAAGCAATATAGACATTGACTTTGAGACCCAAATATCAAAAGAAAAAACACAAGGTCAGATATATATATATGAGGACTGAACTTGTGGCCCCTCATTAGTATGGGCAGTGCAGGGCTGCCCAGATGAGAAAGAACACAGAGTTCTTTCTGTGTTCTTGGATAGAAGTGTGCTGTGCCCACAGAGTGCTTTATTCTCTCCTTTCCCTTACTTCTCTGAAGGGAAAAGGAGTGGTGCCTAGAGCTTGGTTTCTGATTTGAAGGAATGGGAGACAAGAGATTTGAAAAAGCAGTGTTCATGCTGATATGGTGCTCCATGCCCAGTGAGTGAAGGTTTGAAGCCTGGACTTGAAAGCATTGGTGTTCATGGAGGATGTGGTCTGGGTTTCCCGCACTGAGTCACTTGGCTGGTTTGCCTCATTGGACCAGTTCCTGCCTTTTGAAGGGCAGCTTTAAGGTGGCTTGAAACCCTAGGGCACTGGAGGAATGTCTGGAAGGGACCCCTGGGTGGGACAGTGTAGACAAACCCAGGGAGTTCCAGAGCTAATGATGAACACATTTCTGAGGCTGGAGTTGGCTTCTCTGTGAGCAGCATTGTGCTGGGCAGGGGGAAAGCAGTCTCTGGGTCTTAGGGGTCACCATGTCAGCAGGTGTGAGCCTGGCAGGTGAGTCAGATCATAGGTGGGATATTTCGAGCTGTTGCAGTGGGCCTTTGCTCTGGACGCACAGGCCAGCTTGCTCCAGGGATGGAGCTCTGATCCCCAGCCAACCCTCCTGCTGCAGATGTGATAGGAAACTTGCTACCTGTTGGGTTCTCAGGCCCTCATCTCAGCAGGGGGCTTGGTGGGAAGCAGCCCACAGGCCACATTCTGGATTCTTGTCCAGTGTGCCCCTTGCTTCCTGGGACAAGGCACCGCAGGTGTCCTCTCCTGGCATCTGTGAATTCAGCTGGCAGAAGCTCTTCTTCCAGAGCCACACCCCTGAGAAATCCTCCACTTTCCTGTGCTGTGTGGAAGAGGCCAGTTTTCATTTCATTTCAGTACCATACTGAAATCTCAGCTCCTGCCATTAGGTTCCATTCCAAGGCCATACAACACATCAGTCTCCTTGAAGGTCTAGTTCCACATGGGGCCCTCATGTGTGAGACTGAGACTGAATCTGAGTGGCTGCAGCAGGTTCTTTCCTGAAAACTGTGCAGCAAAGCCTGGTTTGTGATGACGTCCTAGGGAAGAGGATAGGTGCACCATTCTGCCCCAGCACAGGGGGATGCCAGACCTCAATCACAGGTGGCTGGTGCCGGGAGGAGAGCTGTCTGTTTCCCAGGACCTTGGCCAGAGTGAGATGTGGACCCTGGGATGCTTCTTTTCTCAGCTTTCCCAGTGAGCACTTCAGGCAAGGGGAGGAATTGTGTGTGCTCCCCTGGAATCGAGGAAGGTGTCTGGTTCCAGGTTTCATGTGCAAGTGGATTCCTCTTATGGCTGATTTTCCTGATGGTCTTCAGGGTGCCATAGGGGGCATCCATTGTCCTGGGTTTCTGGCTGTGCAAGAGCTCTGGCCACCTTTTCCCCCAGGGCTCTGGACTAGGAAATCTGAGGGAGTCCGCGGTGAAACCATCTGAGCAGTACTGCATTTCCTCCTTGCAGAGACGGCCTGGTGACTGTGATAACTCCTCTGGAAATAGAAAGGAGACAGGGCTGGGGTGCTGAAGTGGAGGGGGCGGTGGTGCTTGCTATTCACAAAGTGTCCAGGTGGGTCTTCACTAGGAAGGTGACGCTTTATTCAAATTTGAAAGAAGGTGAGTGATACCACACCAAGAGCCTTATAAACATAGGGGAAAGCATATGCAAAGCTGCTGGGGCAGGAGCATACCAGGTATGTCCAGGAGCAGCAGAAGACCCCATAGGGGAGACAGGAGAAAGCTTAGGATGTGACTTCAAGGAGGTGACATTAGGGTAAGAGAAAGCCATTGCAGGGCTGTGACCCCATGGGACCCTGTTTCACTGGGCCATCCTGGCTACAGTGTTGAGAACAGATGACACAGGGTTGAGGATGGGCAAGGGAGATCAATGATGAAGGTTTTCCAGGAACTCAGGCAAGAGATGGGCTCCAGTGTGGACCAGAGAGGTGGCTGGGAAGGGTTAGTGCTATTCTGGGTACCTACTGAAGATGGAGCTCACAGGGCTTGCTGATGGGTTTGATATTGGGAGTGGGAGAAAGGAGGAATTGAGGTAAGTCCGAGCTGTTGTGGATTGTCTCGAGGAAGGCGAAGGAGGAGGTTTCTGGGGGTAGAAGGTAGTCCATGTTCCACCCGCTGAGGAAGGTGCCTTTCACAGTGGATCTGCTGATGTTTGTGTCTGGGAGAACTCTGAATTTCTACCCCCTCAGCAACTTTCCAGTACAAGTCTTCCCCACTTTTCTCAATGTTCATGGTAAGACACTTGGCTTTTTGGAAAGACCTACATTGTTACTCAGCTCCAGTTTCAGGAATAAACCTAAAGAGGATTTCTCTCTTACAAAAAAAGTAAAAAAGTGGGCATTGCGTTTAGCATTTGTTTGGTGAGGAACCCCAATGGAGGCAGCATGTACCCTAACCAGCTCCTTCCTGGACACTGCTCTCCATATCCCACTACTGGCACTTTGAATTGTGTGTGTGTGAGCATTTGCTGTGCTTTACCTCCATTTAGTTTAGGCATCTGTAGGATGTTTTTATCCTGAGGCCTAAAAAGAGCCAAAGAAAAGGAACTTTTGGTGTATGAGCATGCTCACTCACTTTTCTGTAGAAATGAATGGTCATTCCTTTTTCTGTTTACACCATTTCTGTTGTGAAAGGTTTCCTAGGAACACTATACTTTCAAGTAGTGGGGGAGACTATACCCCATCCTGCAGGGTTAGCTTTCATCTCCATGCTACAGAACATGCCATGACTTATGGATTTTATCACTCAAACATGGCACCTTTGACTACCTTCACCTGTTTGCCCCCACCATCCCTGAATCTGGCAACCACCCATCCATTCTCATTATCGATGCATTCCGTATTTTTTTTTTTTTTGCCATGTGGAATGCCCCTGAGAGCTTCTGGTGTGTGTCTTTCTGTGTCTGAGTTGTAAGGGCCTGGTTGGCCAGAGGGAGTTATTTTGTGTGTATGTAGTGAACTTCGATTGACCCCGCCCCTCCCAGAGGAATTGACTTGCAAAGCCTAGATATAAGGGCGGGCCAGGCCAGGTGAAGACATCCAGTCAGTGGGGTGGGCATATATCTCCTAGGGTGAATTGAAATTCAATCAGTCACCGTGTGTTACCTAGCAGTTTTTTCTGTGTGTGGCAGACCTAGCATGACTGTGCAGTTTTCTCTGTGTATTGCAATCTCATTGGCCACCTGTGTATCACCTAGCTAAACTACCTCTATAAAAATTAGTCTGTGAGGCTGGGAGAGGTCGCCTCTTTGCAAGAGTTTGCGAGTTTTGCAATCAGTTTGATTCTAGATGCTTGGCGCAAAATAAAGCTTTGCTTGACCTTCACTTTGTATCAGTCTCGCTCCTTTGATTATGGGCCCTAACACAAGTTACTTAGCATAAGGCTCCCAAGGTTGATGTTTCCATATCCAGTTATTGTGAATAATGCTGTCACAAACATGGGAGTTTATCTCTCTTTTGGAAGGAGTGTTTCCTTTCCTTTCCTTACCTTTCCTTTCCTTTCCCTTCCCTCCCTCCCTCCCTTTCTTACTTTCTCTTCCTTCCTTCCTTCCACTCTTACAGTTTGTTGGGAAAATATTTTTCCTATCAGAATGTATGCATTGTCTACTTCATTGGCGACATCTTCATACTCGTCGTTAGGACTTTTTTCTGACATCTGTGTTTTTGTAAATGAGTAGCTAGATCTATAGCTTTCACCAGGTTGAACATTTGGGCAGAACTATGTAAGTCATATTCTGTTTTACAGTCAGACACCAGGTTGTGTCTGATTGTCTTCTTTTGTGATGTTCTCAGTTGTGATGATGGATATCTATGTTTCCTTTTCTGTGGTAGGTTTATTAAAGTGAATTCAATTTTTCCTAAAAGTGTGGATTCTAAAAAGTCCTTTTATAATATATATTTATCTAAAACAGCTGTTGGGGTCCAACAAAGGAACAAGACTGAGACAAAGTGAAAGTTATGCAAAGCCTTATTCTATGCCAAGCATTAGAAGTTAGACTGACTGGCCAGGGGAACAAGACTGATACAAAGTGAAAGTTATGTGAAGCTTTATTCTGTGCCAAGCATTAGAAGTCAGACTGACCGGCCAGGGCCGCCTCCGAAGAGAGCGACCCTTTCCCGATCTCACAGGCTGGTTTTATAGGGCATAACCACAGACCCAAGGTATGTGGCTTCTATTGTTAAGGCATTTACTCCTGGAATAGATACCCGGAACCATACCAGGAACTACTGGGGCATTTATTCCCGGAATGAAGTCCGTGGATGTAAGCAACAAAATGGCTACCTAGGCAGTATGGAGTTGCTCTGGCTAAGCAGGCCCTAATAGTTAAACAGGTTTTAACATTAAATTGGCCCTAACACAGCATGTTTAAAAATACATTTATTGGAAGCAAATGTTGGAATAGGACAAAAATATTATTCATTTCCATTCAGAGTTAATAATTCTATCGGAGCTAAGTTGAAATATCCCTTTAATATATGAATGAATAAAGTGTGCCAAAAGAATATGATAATCAGTTTCCGAGCTTCGTGTTGTGTTCCATGGACCTGTGTGTCTGCTTTTATGCCAGTCGCATACTGTTTTGATGACAATGGCTTTGTAATCTACCTTGAAATTGGAGTGTGGTGACTCAAGGTCACTTAGTTTCTTGTTTGCTTGCTTGCCTGCTTGCTTGCTTGCTTTGTTGCTTGCTTGTTTTATTTCTATCAGTGAGAATATTTATTTATTTACCTTTACTTAGTTTGCATTTGTATTCTAAATGTTTTTCTTTCACTTTTTTATTATGATCATATAATGTGTTATTTGTTTCAGGGGTTCCAGTTTGAGATTCTTCTGTTTTACACAGCACACAGTGCTCACCACAGCAATACCCTCCTCATGCCCAACACCAGTCACCCCGTTCCCCTACCCTCCTCCCCTTCAGGGGGCATGAATGTTTATCTCGCTCTGAGGGTTTTCCCTAGCTCCAGAAGGCATGGTTTGCTCCTGGGTAGCAGGTGGAGTCATGGGGTGTGACTCAGGGTTCCTCAGTTTGAGAGCTCAAGGGACAGGCCCCTGGGGAAGGAACACTGAAAACACAAATGAGGGTTAGATCCAGTGCCAAGGGAAATAACAGGTCTGAACCACCAACACTGGGGTGGGAACACTAGAGGATGAGAAGCAGGAGGCCTTGGCATTGCGTGTGGGTGACTCATAGAAGGCGTTCTCGCAGGATTCAGGCCGTAACCACTTGGGTCCCTGGGCCAGGCCTGGTGCTGCAGTTAGCGAGTTCCCTGGGGATTTTACAGCCAATTCTCATGAGCTTTCTGCCCAAATAGATTTTGATTTGGGCAGAAGACTTGTGAGAATTGGCTGGTGTTGGGTGGCGATTCAGGCTGCACTGTCCCTGTGGTCTAGAGCACTTTCTTGCTTGGTGCATGCTGATACCCTGGGAAATGGGCCGTGACCACATGGCTCCGTCGAAGGCCACAGCACAGGGGAGCTTTCCAGGGGCAGAGTTGAGGAAGGGGTTCGGGCTTGAGTCAGCCTCCAAGATTTTGGCTCAGTGTGGCTCTGCTGGTGGGGGATGGCCTTGGGATGGGGGGACTTGCAGATGTCTCCCACTCTGAGGGTTTTCAGCAGCTCTGAATGGCAGGGTTTCCTCTTAGGTGGCAGGGGGACTCATGGGGTGTTTCAGGGTTCCCCCAGTTGAGGGCTTGAGGGACAAGATCCTGGGTAAGGAAGACTAAAAATCCAAGGGAGGGTTAGGGCCAAGGCCTAGGGGGATGGCAGGCTCCATCTGCCGGCACCAGGGAGGGTACCCCAGAAGGCTGAGTAGCAGGAGGAACTGTCCTCACATGACCTTGACTCACTGAGGGCTTTCTCACAGTGTCTGAGCTGTGACAACTTGGGATCCCGGGCCAGGCCCAGGCGGAGGCCCTGCAGACATGTGTCACAGGAAGCGAGTTCGCTGGGTTTTCTGGCCAATTCTCATGAGTTTTCTGCCCAAATCAATATCAGTTTGGGCAGAAAGCTGGAGAGAATTGGCTGGCATTGGGTGGTGATTTGGAACGCAACGTCACCCGTGGACTAGAGGGATTTCTTGCTCAGCGCATGTCGCTGCCAACTGGAAAACCAGCCATGACTACGCTGCCCACCTGAGGGCTCCTGGGCAGGGGAGCTATCCGGGATCAGAGTTGAGGGAGGGGTTGTGGCTGGGTGTCAGTCTCCGACTTTTGGCCTGGTGTGGCGCCAAATGTTGGGGATGGCCTCAGTGGGGGCATGAAGGTTTCTCTCACTTGGAGGCTTTTCCACAGCTCCAAAAGGCACGGTTTCCCCCTGGGTGGCAGTTGGACTCATGAGGTGTGATTCAGGGTTCCCCAGTTGGAGGGCCTGGGGGACAGGCCCCTGTGGAAAGAACACTGAAAATACAACTGAGGGTTAGGTGCAGTCCCTAGGGGCACAGCAGGCCGAACCGCCAGTACTGGGGTGGGAACACTAGAGGGTGAGAAGCATGAGGCCTTGTCCTCGAGTATGCCTGACTCATTGGGGGCGTTCTCACAGTGCTCGAGGTACAGGGCCCTGGGGAAAGACATCTGAAAACCCAACTCAGGGTTAGGTACAGCACCTAGGGTCATATTATGCCTGATCTGCTGGCGCTGAGGTGGGCTCCCATCAGGGCTGAGTGGAGGGCATCTGTCCAGCACCGGCAGAATCCGGCTTTATGGCCGGGGGCCGCTGGTGGTTGGGGTGGCTTTAGGGAGGCATACACATTTCTCCTGCTCTGAGGGTTTTTGCTCAGTTGCGATGGGCATGGTTTCCTCCTGGGTGGCAGCCAGAGTCCTGGGGTATGGCTCAGGTGTCCCAAGTCTAGAGGGCATGGGGGCCAGTTCTCTGGGAATGGAACCTGGAAATGCCTACATAGGGTTAGGGTTAGGGCCTAGGGTCATGGCAGACCTAATCTGCCAGTGCTGAGGCAGGTTCCCTGATGGGCTGAGTTGAGAATGGGGGCCAAGCGGCATGACAGGTTCTGGGTTTTGATGTCGTGTGGGCCATCTGTGGTAATAGTGGCCTAAGGAATGCATGTGGGTCTCTCACAGGCTGAGGGTTCTGGGCAGCTCTGAACCGAAGGGTTTCCTCCTGGATGGCAGGCAGAGTCTAAGTGTGGCTCAGGGATTCCCAATCTAGAGGGCATGTTGGCCAGGTCTCTGGGCATGGAAGCTTGAAAACACAAACTAGGGTTTGGGTTAGGGCTTAGGGGTATCCAGGCCCGATCTGCCAGCCCTGAGGCGAGAAACCTGGGGTCTGAGTCGAGCCCAGGAGTCAGGAAGCACATCAGGCTGTGAGTTTCTGACTGGGTGGGGGGCATTGAGTTTGGGGGGGGGTCCTCAGGGAGGCATATGGGTTGTTCCATTCCTAGGGTTCTTCATAGCTTCAAATGGCGCGGTTTCCTCCTGGGTGGCAGGCGGACTCGTGGGGTGTGGCCTAGAGGTCCCAATCTGGAGGGAAAGTGCCAGTGTGGCTTCAGACCTTTGGAGGGTTTGGGAGCTGCATTAGGAGTCTGCGGAAGGCTGGGCAGTGCCGATTCACACCACTGGAGGGCGTGGTGAGCTGTGGTGCTATAGAGAGCATGGTAGGCGTGGCAATGCTGCTTGCCACCACTAGAGGCAGCGGCGAGCTGCCGTGGGAAACACACCAGAAGAGGCATCTGTGCAGCCTGCTGGCTCTGAGAGCAGTGGTGAGGTGCTGGGTAAGAGATCCGGAAATGTGAGGCACTGCAGCTTGTTTTTACAGGACGGAGTGTTGAGGTGAAGACTTTCTGTTTCCCCAGGCTCAAGAGTGGTGGTGACAACTGCTGGAGCCAGGCCCCCACTCAGCATTGTGCCCCATTGCCCCAGGTTTGATGGGAATGTGGTATCAGGATGGCTCAGGAGGGTCCTCCCGGTGGGGGTCTGGAGCTGGGGGAAACCAAACTTGGCACATGGTGCCTTTGGAACCGAGGAGTTGAGTGTTTGTTTGGAAGAGTCTATTTGCTTCTTCAAAAGGGACAACGGCATTGGCTGGCTTTAGAAAGAAGTGAATGACCACTTACGAAACAAGCATGTGTCTCTTCTTCTCCCAGGAATCGGAGCTGGTGTGTAGGCTTTAGGTAGGAGGTGCCTGCATATGCCCATCTGAAAACCCTTCTTTGCTCTGGCTCCACAAGACCTGAAGTATGGAAATCAGCATCTGATTCAGTCAGGCAGCTTGTCCTAGGACGTCAGAATTCAGAGAAAACAGCAGGCCTGTGGGGCACAGTGGCACATCCATGCCAGCATGGGAGGTAAAACTTCTCTTTCACCCCAAACATCCTGGGTTTTCTCTCATCTCCAGTGGAGCCCAAAAGTCACACTAACGCAGCTGTCAGCAATGGAGAGTGTGTGCTAGGGTTCCTGAGTTTCTTTGCAGGGAGCAAATGGCAGGGGATCTCATTTTCTCTGCTTGTTTCTGGCTCACAGAGATATTTGGAACATATCTTTCCTAGGCAATCCCTTGGATTGGAAAGGGAAGATGAGATGGACTTGGTGCGTGTTTGGGACCTAGAATGCGTTCCTTCATCGAACATTCTTGATTCCATGGGTCCTAGGCTGTGGTGCAATGGCCAGCATCTAGAATGAGATGGCTGTCTGTGGTCAGATAGAGTCTTGGAGGATGGCTTCTCTTTTGTCCAAGGTGATGTGTCTTAATGGACTCATCCTTTGTGTCCAGAGTTCCAATGAGGGCAGAGGGAACATTCAAAAGGATTCCAAGAAGCCTTGGACGATTGAAAAGGGAAGCTTGACTTTCTAGTTTCACTCAGTGGACCATCTAGAGAGCTGGACATGTCATTCTTTCTCTGCAGTTTCATGGATGGTGAAGTCAGAAGAGTCTTTGAGAATTCCACTGGATAGAGGCATTCTGATGGCTTCCCAGGGCAACGCGTCAGGAAACCTGGGGTGAATTTCTGGGGCTGCTTGCTGGATGCTGGCTGAGTCATGTTATCCCGCAGGATTTCTCTTTCCTTCTTAGGAAATTGCTGGCAGGAAATGTTCTGCTTCCAGCAGAACCCTCCTGCACTGTCGGTGGGCATGCGTGTTGTTGAAGCCACTCTGAAAAAGAGCATGGTAGTTCCTCTGAAAGCTAAGAATTGAACAACGTTAGGATCCAGCAGTTGCCCCCATAGGTATTTCCCTAAAGGGCACAAAAATGCACATTCAGTGGGGTACAAGCACTGTGATATTCACACCAGCATTATCAATCATAGCAAAACGATGGAGGGAGTCCCAATGTCCATTCACTGATGATTATATATATATATATATATATATATATATGAATATAGATAACTAATCTCCCACATATTCTTAAAGAAATAGGAGCCTGGTTCAGAAAGAATGAAATCTTACCATTTGCCATGATGTGGATGGATCTAGAGTGGATTTAGCTAAGCAAAATCAGTAAGAAAAGATGAATGGCCAATAATTTGACTTCTATGGAATTTCAGAAAGGAAACACGAACATAGTGAGGGGAGAAAGATAGGTCTATGAGGAAAGAGACTCAAACTTAGAGCATAAACTGAGGGAGTGAGAGAGCAGGGATGTGGAAGAGAAGGATGGCTATTAAGGAGGGCACTTGTTGTGGTGAGCTCTGGGTGTTCTATGCAGGCGAGGAATCACGAAATCCTCTCCCTGAAGCAAAGGAATGAACACTGCATGGAAAAAAATTGGAATTGAAGTCAAGAAAGGAAAAAAGAAGACCATGTTCTAATTCATGAGAAGTGAGGTAAAAATGGAGGGATTTTTGTTCTCTTGTTCTGTCAATGATCGTTTTCAAACACACCAGGTGTGATACACTAGTTTGTTTGCATAAGGAGCCCTCAGAAAGCTGCCAGGAAAGAGTCGTATGTCAGAGCATGTCCATGTTCCATGGATATGTTCCTTCCAGTTTGTCCAGGTACAAAGGTAAGTGGAGAGAAATAGGGAAGTAGAGGAAAGGAGGTGTTAAGCAGTCAGGAGGTAGCCTTCCCCCTTTGTCAAGAAAGCCTTGGGCCGATGTCAATCGAGAAGAAGGAGAGGGGATCCCAGAGCTTTGCGGCAGGTAGGGGAGTTCCAGGTCTGTCTAGAGCTGACAGGGTTCCCTGAGGAGAGCTGAGGTAGGGGTGTGGCAGGCCCGAACTGCTGCTGGGAAGGTGGGTTCCCTGAGGAGCTGAGTTGAGGTTGGAGATCAGACACCGAATCAGGTTCCGGGGGGCTGCAGAACATTGGGGTGTACTCATGGGGAAATGCAGATTTCTCCACCTCTGAAAGTTCCAAGAAGCTCCAAATGGACTGGTTTCCTGCTGGGTGTCAGGCGGATTCTTATGGTGTGACTCCAGGGTTCCCAAGCCAGACAGCTTGCGGGACAGGTCTGTGTAGAAGGAAGCCAGAAAACGCAACTTAGGGTTAGGGTTATGGCCTTGGGGAATGGCAGCTCCGATCAGCCGGCACTGATGAGGGTTCACCTTGGAGTTGAGTTAAGGAAAAAGTCCTGCAGTGCAGCAGAATCAGGGCTTCTGGCCAGGGTGATCCCTTATGGTGGGGTGGTTTATAAGTGTGGGAAGGTTTCTTCCTCTCCAAAATTGATACCATTATGGTCAGAACGCTCCTGAGATTGGCCGTTGTTGGGTGGCCCTTCGGACCACCCTGTAAACCATGGACGAGGGCCATTTCTTTCTCAGGGCATGTTGCCGCCACCTGGAAAACATACTGAAACAACTCAGCCCACCCAGGGGCCCCAGCTCAGGGGAGCTTTTGTGGAGCAGATTTGAAGGAGGGGTTGTGGCCCGGTGTCTGCCTCCATTTTTGGGGGCCGCTGGGAGCCCAAGGATGGGGATGACCTCAGTGGGGGCACAGAGGTTTCTCTCTCTCTGAGACTTGTCTGCAGTGGCAAAAGTCACCATTTCCCCCATGGTGGCAGGGGGACATGTGGCGTGGGACTCAGAGTTCCCCAGTTGGAGGCCCCGAGGGACAGGTCCCGGACACGGAAGGCTGTGAAAGCAGGCGAGGGTTTGCACCCGGACCTCAGGGCAGGCCCAGCCCCATCTGCCAGCACCAGGGAGGGGAACCCCTGGAGGCTGAGGAGCAGGAGGTGTCGGCCTCACTTAGCCTGACTCACGGAGGGCTTTCTGGCAGTTTGGATGTGACCACTCGGTATCCTGGGCCAGGCCAAGGGGATGGCCTTGCAGACATGCGGCACTCGAAGTGAGTTCGCCGGGCATTTTCCGGCCAATTCTCATGAGCGTCCTGCCAAAAGAGCATCGCGTTGAGCAGAACACTCGTGAGACTTGGCTGGCATGGGGGGCCCTGCGGAACACACAATCCCCCGTGGACGAGAGCCCTTTCTCACTCAGGGCATGTCACGGCCATCCACAAAAAGTGCCAAGATGACGAGGCCAACTGGGGGACTCGGGGCAGGGGAGCTTTCACTGAGCAGAGTTGAGGGAGGGCTTGTGGCCAGGCATCCACCTCTGAATTTTGGGCCGATGGAGCACCCAGGAATGGGGCTGACCTCAGTGGGGGCATGAGGGTTTCTCTCGTTTCGAGGCTTTTCTGCAGTCGCAAAAGGCACTGTTTCTGCCAGGGTGGCAGGGGGACTTGTGTCACGGGACTCAGGGTTTCCCAGTTGGAGGGTCCGAGGAACAGGACCCTTAAAACGAAGGCTGAGGAAACAGGCGACGGTTCATGCCAGGGCCTCGGGGCAGGCCGGGCCCCATCAGACAGCGCCAGGGAGGGGACCCCCGGAGGCTGAGGAGCAGGAGGCATCGGCCTTGCCTATGCCTGACTCACGGAGGTCTTTCTGGTGGGTTTCGGACGTGACCACTCGAATCCCAGGCCAGGCTCTGGGGGCAAACATGCAGACGTGCAGTGCCCGAAGCGAGTTCGCTGGGTGTTTTCCAGCCAATTCTCATGAGCATTCTACCCAAATTGGGATTGATTTGTGAAAATGGCCATCGTTGGGCAGCCCTGCGGACAGACATATCCCCCATGGCCGAGGGCCCGTTCTGGCTCGGGGCATAATGTAGCCACCCGGAAAAAGTGCCGAGATGACGCGGCCCACCCAGGGGCCCCGGTACAGTGGAGCTTTCCTAGAACAGAGTTGAGGGAGGGCCTGTGGACGGACATCCAACATCAACTTTTCGGGCGGCTGGGGCGCCTAAGGTTGGGGCTGGCCTCGGTGGGGGCACGAAGGTATCTCTCGCTTGGAGGCTTATACGCAGCCCTGAAAGGCACCATTTGTGCTGGGATGGTAGGGGGACTCGTGGCGAGAAACTCAGGGTTCCCCACTTGGAGGCCCCGAGGGACAGGACCCTGGAAACGGAAAACTAAGAAAGCAGGTGAGGGTTTGTGCCCGGGCCTCGGGGCTATCCCGGGACCATCTGCCAGTGCCAGGGAGGGAACACCCAGAGGCTGAGTAGTGGCAGGATTTAGCTTCACCTGTGCCTAACTCCCAGAAGGCTTTCTGGTGGGGTTCAGATGCGACGACTTGGGATACTGGGCCAGGCCCAAGGGGTGGCCCTGCAGACGTGTGGCAACTGAAACAAGTTGGCCAGGCATTTTCAGGCCAATTCTCACGAACGTTCTGCCCAAATCAGATTGGGATCGATTTGGGCAGAACGCTCGTGAGAATTGGCCGGCATGGGGCAGCCCTGCGGACTGTCTGTTCCCCATGGCCAAGGGTGCTTTCTCGCTCAGGACATGTTGCAGGCAGTCGGAAAATGAGCCACGACGACGCAGCAAACGCGGGGGCCCCAGGGCAGGGGAGCTTTCCTGCAGCAGAGTTGAGGGAGGGGTATTGGCCAGGCGTTCACCTCCAACTTATCCGGCAGCCAGGACGCCCAAGGATGGGGCTGACCTCAATGGTGTCATGAAATTCTCTCGCTCTGAGGCTTGTCCGAAGCGCCGAAAGGCACAGTTTGTGCCGGGATGGTTGGGGGACTCGTGGCGGGGGACTCAGGGTTCCCCAGTTGGAGGACCCAAGGGATAGGACCCTGGAAACAGAAGGCTGAGGAAGCAGGCAAGGGTTCATGCCCAGACCTCCGGGCAGGCCCGGCCCCATTGGTCAGCACCAGGGAGGGGACCCGCGGAGCCTGAGGAGCAAGAGGCATCAGCAGAGCCTGGGCCTAACTCCCAGAAGGCTTTCTGGCGGGGTTCAGACGGGACCATTCGGGAAGACGTGTGGCACCCAAAGCGAGTTCACTGAGCATTTTCCGGCCAATTCTCACGAGCGTTCTGCCCAAATTGGGATCGATTTGGGCGGAACGCTCCTGAGAATTGGCAGGCATTGGGCGGCCCTGGGGACCGCCCTGTTCCCTGTGGCTGAGGGCACTTTCTCACTCGGGGCATTTCTGGGTCACCCGGAAAACGCACCGAGATGACGCGGCCCTACCGGAGACCCGGGGCAGGGAGATTTCCTGCAGCAGAGTTAAGAGAGGGGTTGTGGCCTGGCGTCCGCCTCCGACTTTTCAGGGTGCCAGGGCACCCAAGGATGGGCCTGACCTTAGTGGGGGCATGAATGTTTCTCTCGCTCTGAGGCTTGTCTGAAGTGCCAAAGGCACCGTTTGTGCCGGGGTGGTCAGGGGACTCGTGGCGTGGGACTCAGGGTTCCCCAGTTGGAGGCCCCAAGGGACAGGACCCTGGAAACGGAAGGCTGAGGAACATGCGAGGGTTCGAGCCCGGGTCTCGGGGCAAGCCCAGCCCCATCTGACAGTGCCAGGGAGGGACCCCTGGAGCCTGAGGAGCAGGACACATCGACCTCACCGGAGCCTAATTCCTTTGGGCTTTCTGGAGGCATTCAGACACAACCGATCTGGATGGCGGGCCAGGCCCAGGGGGCAGCCTTGCAGACGTGTAGTGCCTGTAATGAGTTCACCAGGCATTTTCCGTCCAATTCTCATGATCGTTCTTCCCCAATCAGGATCAGTTGGGGTAGAACGGTCGTGAGACTTGGCCGGCGTTGGGTAGCCCAATGAGTCGCCGTGTTCCATGTGGCCGAGGGCCCTTTTTCACTCTGGGCATGTCACAGCCACCCAGAAAAAGCGCCGAGACAACACAGCCCACCCAGGTGCCCCTGGGCATGGGATATTTCCCTGAGCAGAGTTGAGGGAGGGGTTGTAGTCGGGCGTCCACCTCTGAGTTTTCAGGCGGCCAGGGCGCCCAAGGATGGGGCTGACCTCAGTGGGTTCACCAAGGTTTCTCCCTCTCCAAGGCTTGTCCGAATCTTTGAAAGGCACCTTTTGCGGTGGGGAGGTTGGGGGACTCGTGGCGCGGGACTCAGGGTTCCCCAGATGGAGGTGCCGAGGGACAGGACCCTGGAAAAGGAAGGCTGAGGAAGCTGGCACTGGGTTCATGCCCAGGCCTAGGGGCAGGCCCGACCCCACTGGACAGGGCCAGGGAGGGAACCCCCGGAGGCTGAGGAGCAGGAGGTGTCGAACTCGCTGAGCCTCACTCCCAGAGGGCTTTCTGGTGCGGTTCGGAAGCGAGCGCTCAGGATGCCAGGCCAGGCCCAGGGGGCGGCCCTGCAGACGTACGGTGCCCAAAGCGAGTTTGCTGGGCAATTTCTGGGCAATTCTCATGAGCATTCTGCCCAAATAGGGATCGATTTGGGCAGAACTCTCATGAGAATTGTCCGGGGTCAGGCGGCCCTGTGGACCGCCCTCTTCCCTGAGGCTGAGGGCCCTTTCTCGCTAGGGGCATGTCGCAGCCACCGGGAAAACACACTGAGATGGCGTGGCCCACCCAGGGGCCCCAGGGAAGGGGAGCTTTTCCGGAGCAGATTTGAGGGACGGGTTGTGGCCAGGTGTCCACCTCCAACTTTTAGGGCAGGCGGGGCACTCAAAGATGGGGCTGACCTCAGTGGGGCATGAAGCTTTCTCTCACTCTGGGCTTGTCTGGAGAGCCGAAAGTCACCGTTTGTGCTGGGTTGGTCGGGGGATTCGGGTTGCGGGACTCAGGGTTCCCCAGCTGGAGGCCCCGAGGGACAGGACCCTGGAAACGGAAAGCTGAGGAAGCAGGCAAGTGTTCATGCCCGGGCCTTGGGGCAGGCCTGGCCCCATCGGACAGCACCAGGGAGGGGACCCCCGGAGCCTGAGGAGCAGGAGGTGTCGACCTCAGGGGAGACCGACTCCCGGACGGCTTTCTGGCATGGTTTGGACACAAGCGCTCATGATGCCTGGCCAGGCCCAGGGGTAGCTTTGCCGAAGCGTGGCGCCCGAAGCGAGTTCACCAGGTGTTTTCTGGCCAATTCTCCGGAGCGTTCTGCCCAAATCGGGTTCGATTTGGGCAGAACGCTCCTGAGAATTGGCTGGTGCTGGGCGTCCCTGCGGACCGCCCTGTTCCCTATGGCTGAGGGCCCTTTCTCGCTCGAGGCATGTTGCAGGCACTTGGAAAATGTGCTGAGATGACACGCCCCACCCGGGGGCCCCAGGACAGGGAAGATTTCCCGCAGCAGAGTTGAGGGAATTGTTGTGGCCGGCATCCGCCTCTGACATTTCAGGCTGCCGGGGCGCCCAAGGATGGTGCTGACCTCAGTGGTGTCACGAAATTTTCTCTCACTGCAAGGCTTGTCCAAAGCGCCAAAAGGCACCGTTTGCACCAGGGTGGTCGGGGGACTTGTAGCATGGGACCCAGTCAGGGTTCACCAGTTGGAGGCCCTGAGGAACAGGACCCTGGAAACGGAAGGCTGAGGAAGCAGGTGAGGCTTTGTGCCCTGGCCTTGGGGCAGGCTCGGCCCCATCAGTCAGCACCAGGGAGGGGACCCACAGAGGCTGAGGAACAGGAGGCATCGGCCTCACCCGGGCGTGACTCCCGGAAGTCTTTCTGGCGGGGTTCGGACATGATCGCTTGGGATGCCGGGCCCAGCATAGGGGGTGGCCCTGCAGACGTGCGGCCTACAAAGTGAGTTTGCTTGGGAAAACACGCCAAGATGATGTGGCCCACCCAGGGGCCTGGGGACAGGGGAGCTTTCACGGATCAGAGTTGAGGGAGGGGTTGTGCCAGATGTTCCCCTCCATTTCCAGGATCCTGTCCCTTGGGGCCTCCAACTGGGTAACACTGAGTCCTGCGCCACAGGTTCCCCGACCATCCCAGCGCAAACGGTGCCTTTCAGAGCTGCGTACATGGCTTAGAGCGAGAGGTACATTCATTCCCCCACAGAGACCAGCCCCATTCCTGGGAGTCCCAGCAGCCTGAAAAGTCAGAGGCAGACGCCTGGCCACAACCCCTCAATCAACTCTGCTTCAGGAAGCCTCCCCTGCGTCGGGCCCCCAGCTGGGCCATGTCATCTCGGCACATTTTCCAGGAGGCTGCGATATGCCCCGAGTGAGAAAGGGCCCTCAGCCACTGGGAGAAGGGTAGTCCCCAGGGACGCCCAACCCCGGCCAATTCTCCCCAGCGTTCTGCCGAAAATGATTTGGGCAGAACGCTCGTGAGAATTGGCCCAAAAATGCCTCGCGAACGCGCTTCAGGTGCGGAAAGTCTGCAGTGCCGCCCCCTGGGCCTAGAACAGGATCCCGAGTTGTCGTGTCCAATTGCCCCCAGAAAGACCTCTGTGAGTCACGGGCAGGCGAGGCTGATGCATCCTGCTCTTCAGCCTCCGAGTTCTCCTCCCTGGCACTAGAAAATGGGGCCGGGCCTGCCCCCAAACCTGGAGACAGACCTTCGCCTGCTTGTTTAGCCTTCTGTTTCCAGGGTCCTGGCCCTTGGCGCCTCCAAATGGGGAACCCTGAATCCTGCACAACGAGTCCCCTGACCATCCTGGCACAAACGGCGCCTTTCAGAGCGGCATACATGCCTTCCAGCGAGAGATAAGTTCGTTCCCCTCCAGAGGCCAGTCCAATCCCTGGGTGCCCCCGCCGCCCAAAAGGTCGGTAGCGGACACCCCCACAAACAATCAACTCTGCTTCAGGAAAGTTCCCCTGCTTTGGGGCCCTTGGCTGGCAAAGTCGTCTTGGCTGTTTTCTGGGTGGCCGTGACATGCCCGAAGCGATAAAGGGCCCATGGCCACTGGGAACAGGGTGGTCCCCAGGGCTGCCAAACGCCGGGTAATTCTTACGAGCATTGTGCCCAAACTGATCCCAATGTGGGTGGAACGCTTGTGAGAATTGGCTGGAAAACACCCAGCAAACTTGCTTCTGGCGCCGCAGGTCGGCATGTCTGCCCCCTGGGCCTGGCCTGTGATCCAGAGGGGTCTTGTTTAACGACACCAGAAAGACCTCTGTGAGTCAGGCGCTGTCGAGGCCGATGCCTCCTGCTCCTCTGCCTCCAGGTGCCCCTCATTGGCGCTGGAAGATGGGGCTGGGCCTGCCCTGAATCCCGGGCATGGATCCTCGCCTGCTAGCTCAGCCTTCCATTTCCAGGGTCCTGTCTCTTAGGGCCTCCAACTGGGGCCCTGAGTCCCGCACCACAAGTACCTTGATCATCTCAGCGCAAACGGTGCCTTTCGGAGCTGTGTACCAGCCTTCAAGCGAGAGATACATTCATTTCCCCAAAGAGGTCAGCCACATCCCTGGGTCCTCATCCGCCCGAAAAGTCAGAGGCGGACGCCCAGCCACAAACCGTCCATCAACACTGCTTCAGGAAAGCTCCCCAGCGCCAGGGCCGGGGTCTAGGCCACGTCATCTCGGCACATTTTCCGGGTGTCTGCGACATGCCCCGAGCAAGAAAGGACCCTCAGGCACGTGGAACAGTGAGGTCAACAGGGCTGCCCAACAACGGCCAATTCTCACCAGCGTTCTTTCAAAATCGGTCCTGATTTGGGCAGAACGCTCATGAGAATTGGCTGGAAAACGCCCGGCGAACTCGCTTTAGGTGACACATATCTACAGTGCCACTACCTGGGCCTGGCCTGGAATCCCAATTGGTTGCGTCCGAACGTTGACAGAAAGGCCTCCGTGAGTCAGGCACAGGCGAGGCCGATGCCTCCTTCTCCTCAGCCTCTGGGGGTCCCGTCTCTGGTGCTATCAGTTGGGGCCGGGCCTGCCCTGCACCCGGACACGGACCCTCGCATGCTTGCTCAGCCTTCCGTTTCCAGGGTCTTGTCCCTTGGGGCCTCCATCTGGGGAAAGATGTGAACCGCCCATGTGTCCAAAGACCACCCCGGCGCAAACGGTGCCTTTTGGAGCAGCATATAGGCCTCCGAGAAAGACATACATTCGTTCCCCCGCAGAGTCCAACCCCATCCCTGGGTGCCTGAGCTGCCAGAAAAGTCGGAGGTGGACGCCTGGCAACAACCACTCAACTCCACTTCAGGAAAGCTCCCCTGCGCCAGTGCCCCTGACTCAGTCATATCATCTCGGCACCTTTTCTGGGTGGCCGCAACATGCCTTGATCGAGAAAGGGCCCTCGGCCATGGGAAACAACATGGTCTCCAGGGCTTCTAACACCAGCCAATTTTCACTAGTGTTCTGTCCAAATTGATCCTGATTTGGGCAGAACACTTTTGAGGATTGGTCGGAAAATGACCGATGAACACGCTTTGGGTGCCGCACGTCTGCAGGTCTGCCCCCTGATTCTGGCTCGGGATGCTGAATGGTCAAGCCCAAATGATGCCAGAAAGACCTCTGTGAGTCAGGCGCAGGCGAGGCCGATGCCTCCTGCTCCTCAGTCTCCGGGGGTCACCTCTCTGACGCTGGCAGATGTTGCCAGACCTCCCCGAAACCCAGGCACCTACTTTCGAATGCTGCTGAGCCCTCCGTTCCAGGGTACTGTCCCTTGGGGCATCCAACTGGGGAACCCTGAGCCTCACGCCATGAGTCCCCGACTATCTGGGTGCAAACAGTATTTTTCAGAGCTGCGTACATGCCTTCGAGCGAGAGATACATTTGTTCCTCCACAGAGGCAAACCCCATCCCTGGGTGCCCCAGCTGCCCGAAATGTCGGAGTCGGACGACCGGCCACAACCCTTCAATCAACTCTGCTTTGGGAAAGTTCCCCTGCGCTAGGGCTCCACGGCTGGGCTACGTTGTCTTGGTGTGTTTTCCAGGTGCCTGCGACATGCCCTGAGCGAGAATGCGCCCTGGGTCACAGGGAACAAGGTGGTACCCAGGGCTGCGCAATGCTGGCCAATTCTCACAAGCGTTCTGCCCAAGACGATCCCAATTTGGGCAGAACGCTCGTGAGAATTGGCCAGAAAACACCCGGCAAACCCGCTTCGGACACCGCAAGTCAGCAGGTTCCGCCCCCGGGCCTGGCCCAGGATCCAGAATTTTCATGTCCCAGCACCACCAGAAAGCCCTCCGTGAGTCAGGCACCAGTGAGGCCAACACCTCCTGCTCCTCAGCTTCCGGGGCTCGACTCCCTGGCATGGCCGACGGGGCCGGGTCTGTCCCGAATGCCAAGCCTGGGCCCTGGCCAGCTTGAGCAGCCTTCCGTTTCCAGGGTCCTGTCCCTGGGGGCCTCCACTGGTGGTGGACGAACACTGATTCCCGCGCCATGAGTCCCCTGACAATCCGGGCATGAACGGTGCCTTTTGGAGCTGCATACCAGCCTTCGAGTGATAGATAGATTCGTTCCCCCACAGAGGTCAGTCCCATCCCTTGATGCCCCAGTCGCCCAAAAAGTGGCAGGCAGATGCTTGGCCACAACCTCTCAATTAACTCTGCTTCAAAAAGCTCCCCTACGCCAGGGCCCCCGGGTGGGCCACGTCGTCTCTGCGTGTTTTCCGGGTGGCTGCAACATGCCCCGAGCAAGAAAGGGCCCTGGGCCATAGGGAACAGGGCGGTCTCCAGGGCTGTACAACGCTGCACAATTCTGATGAGCATTTGGCCCAAATCGATCCAATTTGGGCCAAACTCTCGTAAGAATTTGTCAGAAAATGCCCAGCAAGCTCGCTTTGGGCGCCGCACATCTGCAGGTCCACCCCGGGGCCTGGCCCGGGATCCCGAGTGGCCGAGTCCCAGCACCGCCAGAAAGACCTCCGTGAGTCAGGCGCCAGCGGGGCCCATGCCTCCTGCTCCTCAGCACTCCCTGGCACTTGCAGATGGGGATGGTCCTGCCCTGAAAGCCAGGCCTGGGCCCTGGCCTGCTTGCTGAGCTTTCCATTTCCAGGGTTCTGTCCTTTGGGCCTCCACTTGGGGATCCCTGATTCCCGCTCCATGAGTTCCCTGACTATCCTGGCTCAAATGGTGCCTTTCAGAACTCCGAACCAGCCTTCGAGTGAGAGATACATTCGTATCCCCACAGAGGCCAGGCCCATCCCTGGGTGACCCAGCCACCTGAAATGTCGGAGGCAGACGCCCGGCTTCAAGAACTCGATCAATTCTGCTTCGGGAAAGCTCCCCTGTGCCAGGGCCCCAGCTGGGACAAGTCATCTTGCGGCGTTTTCCGGGTGTCTGCGACATGCCCTGAGCGAGAAAGGGCCCTGGGCCACAGGGAACAGGGTGGTCCCCATGGCTGCCCAACGCTGGCCAATTCTGACGAGCGTTCTGCCAAAAATGATCCCGATATGGGCAGAACACTCATAAGAATTGGCCGGAAAATGCCCGGCGAACTCGCTTCGCGTGCCACACATCGGCAGGTCCGCCCCCTTGGCCTGGCCTGGGATCCCAAGTGGTCGCGTCCCAGCACCACCAGAAAGACCTCCGTGAATCAGGCGCTGGTGAGGCCAACACCTGCTGCTCCTCAGTCTCTGGGGGTCCCCTTCCTGGCGGGGCAGATGGGGCCGGGCCTGCCCCGAAAGCCAGGTCGATGCCCAGGCATGCTTGAGCAGCCTTCTGTTTCCAGGTTCCTGTCCCTGCGGGCCTCCACTATGGGATCCCTGAGTCCAGCGCCATGAGTCCCCCAACCGACCTGGCACAAACCGTGACTGTTGAAGCTGCTTACCAGCCTTTGAGAGAGAGATACATTCATTCCCCCACAATGGTCAGTCCCATCCCTCAGTGCCCCAGCCCCCCCCCAAAAGGTCAGTGCCGGATGCCCAGCCACAACCCCTCAACTCTGCTTTGGAAAATCTCCCCTGCGCAGGGGCCCCCGACTGGGCCACATCATTTCCGCATGTTTTCCGGGTGGCCGCGACATGCCCCGAGCGAGAAAGGGCCCTGGGCCACGGGGAACAGGGCGGTCCCCAGAGCTGCCAAATGACAGCCAATTCTCAGGAGCGTTCTGCCCAAATCGATCCCGATTTGGCCAGAATGCTCGTGAGAATTGGTGGGAAATCGCCCGGTGAACTCACTTCGGGTGCACCACTTCGGCAGGTCCGCCCCTCGGGCCTGGTCCAGGATCCCGAGTGGTCGTGTCCCAGCACCTCGAGAAAGACCACCGTGAGTCAGGCGCTGGCGTGGCCCATGCCTCCTGCTCCTCAGCACCTCGGTGTCACCATCCTGGCGTGGTGGGGATGGTTCTGCCCCGAATGTCGGGCCCGGGTCCAGGCCTGCTAGCTCAGCTTTCAGTTTCCAGTGTCCTGTCCCTTGGGGCCTCCACCTGGGGAACCCTAAGTCCCGTACCAAGAGTCCCCACCCATCCCGGCGCAAATGGTGCCTTTCGGAGCTGTGTACCAGCCTTCGAGTGAGAGACACATTCATTCCCCCACAGAGGCCAGCCTTATCCCTGGCTGCCCCAGCCGCCAGAAAATTCAGAGGCGGATGCCCGGCCACAAACCCACAATCAACTCTGCTTCGGGAAAGCTCCCCTCTGCCCGGGCCCCCGGCTGGGCCACGTCATCTCAGTGTGTTTTCCAAGTCAACACAACATGCCCCGAGCAAGAAAGGGCCCTGAGCCACGGGGAACAGGGCGATCCCCAGGGCTGCTCAACGCTGCCAATTCTCATGAGCGTTCTGCCCAAATTGATCTCGATTTGGGCAGAACGCTCGTGAAAATTGGCCGGAAAATGCCCGACGAACTCGCTTCAGGTGCCGCACATGTGCAGATCTGCCCCCTAGGCCTGGCCCAGGATACTGTCGTGTCCCAACACCGCCAGAAAGACCTCTGTGAGTCAGGCACCAGCAAGGCCGATGCCTCCTGATCCTCAGCCTCCGGGGATTCAATCCCTGGCGCTGGCAGATGGGACCAATAGTGCCCCGAAACCCTCTTATTTTCCTTCACTTGCTTGCTCAGCCTATCATTTCCAGGGTCCTGTAGCTGGGGGCCTCCAAATGGGGAACCCTGAGTCCCGCGCCACAAGTCCCCCCACCATCCTGGCGAAAACAGTTCCTTTCGGAGCTGTGTACCAGCCTTTGAGTCAGAGATACATTTGTTCCCCCACAGAGGCCAGCTACATACCTGGGTGCCCCAGCCGCCCGAAAAGTCGGAGGAGGAAGCCCGGCCACAACCCCTCAATCAACTCTGCTTCGGGAAAGCTCCCCTGCACCAAGGTACCAGGTAGTTTCACGTCATCTCAGCACTTTTTCCGGTGGCCGCGACATGCCCCAAGCGAGAAATGGCCCTGTGCCATGGGGAACATGGCGGTCCCCAGGGCTGCCCAACGCCGGCCAATTTTCATGAGTGTTCTGCCCAAACTGATCCTGATTTGGGCCAATGCCTCCTGCTCCTCAGCTTCCGGGGGTCCCCTCCCTGGGGCTGGCAGATGGGCCCGCGCCTGCCCTGAAACCTGGGCACGGACCCGCGCCTGCATGCTCAGCCTTCCGTTTCCATGGTCCTGTCCCTGGGGGCCTTCAACTAGAGAACCCTGAGTTCTGAGCCACGAATCCCCCCGACCATCCTGGTGCAAACAGTGCCTTTCAGAGCTGTGACTAGCCTTCGCGTGAGAGATACTTTCATTCCCCCACAGAGGCCAGCCCCATCCCTGGGTGCTCCAGCCGCCCGAAAAATCAGAGGCAGACACCCGACCGCAAACGCTCCCTCAACTCTGTCTCTGGAAAGCTCCCCTGCCCCAGTGCTCCTGGGTGGGGATTAGTCGCCTTGGTGCACTTGACATTTGGCCGTGACATGTCCCATGCTAGAAAGGGGCCTCCGTCACGGGGAACAGGGCAGTCCACTCCTCAGCCTTCACGGGGAACAGGGCAGTCCATTCCTCAGCCTCCAGGTGTCCCCACCCTGGCACTGGCAAATGGGGACGGGCCTGCCCTGAAAGTTGGGCACGGACCCTCGCCTGCTTGCTCAGCCTTCTGTTTCCAGGGTCCTGTCCCTTGTGTCCTCCACCTAGGGATCCCTGAGTCCCGCGCCATGAGTCCCCTGACCATCCCTGTGCAAACAGTGCCTTTTGGAGCTGCATACCAGCCTTCGAGCGAGAGATACATTCGTTCCCCTACAGAGGCCAGCCGTATCCCTGGGTGTCCCAATCGCCCCAAAAGTCAGAGGCGGACGCCTGGCAACAACCCCTCAATCAACTCTGCTTTGGGAAAGCTCCCCTGTGCTGGGTCCCCGGCTGGGCCACTTGTCTCAGCACATTTCCCAGGTGGCCAGATATGCCCAGAGTGAGAAAGGGCCCTGAGTCACGGGGAACATGGCGTTCCCCAGGGCTGCCCAATGATGGCCAATTCTCACCAGCGTTCTGCCCAAATTGATCCCAATTATGGCAGAACGCTCATGAGAATTGGCCAACAAACGCCCGGCAAAATAGCTTCGGCCACAGCACGTCTGCAGGGCCACCCGCTGGGCCGGGCCCGGCATCCCGGTCGGTCGCATCTGAAACCAGCCAGAAATCCCACCAGGTGTTGGGCTCCAGCGAAGCCAAAGCTTCTTGCTCCTCAGCCTCTGCAGGTGCCCTCCCTCGTGCTGTCTGGAGGGGCCAGTCCTGACCCGAGGCCTGGGCACGAACCATCGTCTGCCCCCTCAGCCTTGTTTCCAGGGTCCTGTCTCTTGGGGCCTCCACTGTGGAATGCTGAGTCCCATGCCATGAGTCCCCCTACCACCCCAGCACAAACGGTGCCTTTCAGAGCTTTGGACAAGCCTCAGAGTGAGAGTAAACCTTCGTGCCCCCACTGAGATTAGTGATATCCTTGGGCACCCCAGCTGCCCAGAAAGTCGGAGGCGTAAGTCCGGCCACAACCCCTCCCTCAACTCTGCTTCGGTAAATCGCCCCTGCCCCGGGACCCCTGGTGTGCCACGTCGTCTTGGCGCATTATCCGGGTGGCTGTGACATGCCCCCAGCGAGAAAGGGCCCTTGGCCACGGGGAACAGGGCGGTCCGCAGGGCAGCCCAATGCCAGCCAATTCTCACGAGCGTTCTGCCAAAATTGATCCCAATTTGGGCAGAATGCTCGTGAGAATTGGCCAGAAAATGCCTGGCAAATTCGCTTCGGGCACCGCACGTCTGCAGGGCTGCCCCCTGCGCCTGGCCCCGGATCCCAAGCGGTCATGTCTGAACCCCACCAGAAAGCCCTCCGGGAGTCAGGCTCCAGCGAGGGCGATGCCTCCTGTCCTCAGCCTCTTGGGGTCCTCTCCCTGGTGCTGTATTATGGGGCCAGCCCTGCCCTGATGCCCGGGCACGATCCCTTGCCTGCTTCCTCAGCCTTCTGTTTCCAGGGTCCTGTCCCTCGGGGACTCTAACTGGGGAACCCTAAGTCCCAAGCCACGAGTCTCCCTACCATCCCAGTGCAAATGGTGCCTTTCAGAGCTTCAGACAGGCCTCTGGCGAGAGAAACGTTCCTGCCCCCACTGAGGTTAGCCCCATCCTTGGGTTCCCCGGCCTTCTGAAATGTCTGCGGCAGACACCTGGCCACAACCCCTCCCTCATCTCCACTCTGGAAAATCTCCCCTGCCCCGGTGCCCCTGGCTGGGCACTATTTTCCGGGTGGCCGTGACATGCCCCAAGTGAGAAAGGGCCCTGCAACACTGGGAACAGGGCGGTCCGCAGAGCTGCCAAATTCCGGCCAATTCTCATGAGCATTCTGCCCAAATTGATCCCAAGTGGGACAGAACGCTCATGAGAATTGGCCGGACAATGCCCATAGAACGCATTTCGTGCGCCCCACATCTGCTGGGCCGCCCCCTAGTGCTGGCCTGGCATCCCGAGTGGTTGCATCCAAACCCCGCCATAAAGCCCTCCGGGAGTCAGGCTCTAGCATTGTCAACGCCTCCTGCTCCGCAGACTCCCGGGATAGCCTCCCTGGCACTGTTCTATGGGGCCGGGCCTGCCCCGAGGCTTGGGCACGAACCCTCGCCTGCTTCCTCAGCCTCCCATTTCCAGGCTTCTGTCCCTTGGGGCCTCCAACTGGGGAACCCTGAGTCCGGCACCATGAGTCCCCTGATCACCCTGTCACAAACGGTGCCTTTCGATGCTTTGGACAAGTCTCGTAATGAGAGAAACCTTCGTGCCCCCACTGAGGTCAGCCCCATCCTTGGGTGCCCTGGCCGCCCGAAAAGTAGGAGGTGGATACCCGGCCACAACCCCTCCCTGAACTCTGCTCCGGGAAAGCTCCCCTGCCTGTGGAACCCCTGGGTGGTCTGCGTCATCTCGGCTTGTATTCTGTTTGGCCGCGACATGCCCTGAGCGAGAAAGGGCCCTGGGCCACGGGGAACAGGGCGGTCCACAGGGCCGCCCATCTCCGGTCAATTTCCATGAGAGTTCTGCTCAAATCGATCCCGATTTGGGCAGAACGCTCGTGAGAATTGGCTGGAAAACGCCCAGCGAACTCGCTTTGGGTTCTGCACATCTTCAGGGCTGCCCTCTGGGCCTGGCCCAGCATCTGGAAAGGTCCCGTCTGAACCCTGCCAGAAATCCCTCTGGGAGTCAGGGTCCGGCGAAGTCGTTGCCTCCTGCTCCTCAGTGGCCGGGCATCCCCTCCCTGGCTCTGTCCGATAGTCCGGGCATGACCCGAGGCCTGGGCACGAACCATCAGCTGCTTCCTCCACCTACCATTTCCAGGTTCCTGTCCCTTGGGGCCTCCATGGGGCACCTTGAGTCCTGCGCCATGAGTCCCCAGACTTCCATGGCTCAAACAGTGCCTTTCAATGCTTCGGACAAGCCTCAGACAGAGAGAAAACTTCATGTCCCCACAGAGGTCAGCCCTTTCCTTGAGCACCCTGGCCACCTGAAAAGTCGGAGGTGGACGCCCAGCCACAACCACTCCCTCAAATCTGCTCTGGGGAAGCTCCCTTGCCCCGGGCCCCCCAGGTGGGCCACATCGTCACGGCGCTTTTTCCAGGTGCCCGCAACATGCCCCAAGCGAGAAAGGGCACTCGGCCATGAGGAACAGGGCTGTAGGCAGGGCTGCCCAACGCCGGGCAATTCTCACAAGCATTCTGCCCAAATTGATCCCAATTTGGGCTGAACGCTTGAGAGATGCCTGGAAAACACCCAGCGCTCACTTCGGGCACCGCATGTCTGCAGGGCAGCCCCCAGTCCCTTGCCCGGCATCCCGAGCGGTCTCGTCCGAACCCCGCCAGAATACCCTCTGGGAGTCAGGCTCGGTGAGGACGATGCCTCCTGATCTTCACCTCCCGGGGTCCCCTCCCTGGCACTGTCCGATGGGGCCGGGCCTGACCCGACACCAGGTCATGAACCCTTGCCTGCTTCCTCAGCTTTCCGTTTCAGGGTTGTGTCCTTATGGCCCTCCATATGGGGAATCCTGAGTCCTCCACCATGAGTCCCTGATGACCATGGTGCAAACGGTGCATTTCGGTGCTTTGGCAAACCTCATAGCGAGAGAAACCTTCGTGCCCCCACTGAGGTCAGCCCCATCCTTGGGCGCCCTGGCCTCCTGAAATGTTGGAGGCGGACACGCGGCCACAACCCCTCCCTCAACTATGCTCTGGGAAATCTCCCCTTCCCCGGTGCCCCTGGGTGGGCAGCATTGTCTTGGCCCATTTTCCGGGTGGCCGCGACATGCCCCAAGGGAGAAAGGGCCCTCCGACACCAGGAATGGGTGGTCCGCAGTGCTGCCAAACACCTGCCAATTCTCACGAGCGTTCTGCCCAAATCGATCCCTATTTGGGCAGAACGCTTGTGAGAATTGGCCAGAAATTGCCCGGCAAACACGTTTGGTGCGCCGCACATCTGCTGGGCCGTCCCCTAGTGCTGGCCCGGCATCCCAAGCGGTCGCATCCAAACACCACCATAAATTGCTCCGGGAATCAGGCTCTGGTGAGGTCGATGCCTCCTGCACCGCAGACTCCAAGGGTCCCTCCCAGGTGCTGTCCGATGGGGCCGGGCCTACCCTGTGGCCCAAGGAACGAACCCTCACCTGCTTCCTCAGCCTCCCGTTTCCAGGCTCCTGTCCCTCTGGGCCTCCAACTGGGGAAACCTGCGTCCAGCGCCATGAGTCCCCCAACCACCCCGGTGCAAACAGTGCTTTTCAGTGCTTTGGACATGCCTTGGAGCGAGAGAAACCTTCGTGCCCCCACTGAGGTCAGCCCCATCCTTGGGCGCTCTGGCCAGCCGAAAATTCAGAGGCAGACACCTGGCCACAACACCTCCCTCAACTCTGCTCCGGGAAAGCTCCCCTGCCCCAGGGCCCCCGGGTGGGCTGCATCATCTCGGCGCGTTTTCCAGGTGGCTATGACATGCTCCAAGTGAGAAAGGGCCTTCGGCCACGGGGGACAGGGCGGTCCGCAGGTCTGCCCAACGCTGGCCAATTCTCACTAGTGTCCTTCCCAAATCGATCCCCATTTGGGCAGAAGGCTCGTTATAATTGGTCGGAAAACCTCTGGCGAACTCGCTTCAGGCACCGCACATCTGCAGGGCCGTCCCCTGGGTCTGGCCCAGGATTGCAAATGGCCACGTCTGAACTCCGCCAGAAAGCCCTCCGTGAGTCAGACGTACGTGAGACCAAAACCCCCTGCTCCTCAGACACTGGGGGTCCCCTCCCTGATGCTGGCAGATGGGGCCGTGACAGCCCTGAGGCCCGGGCATGTACCCTCACCTGCTTTCTCAGCCTTCTGTTTCCAGGGTCCTGTCCCTGGGGGCCTCCAACTGGGGAACTCAGAGTCCCGCACCATGACTCCCCATACTGCTCCATCAGAAACGCCTTTTGCAGCTGCGGAACTGCCTTGGAACGAGAGAAACCACCATGTCCCTACTGAGGCCATCTCTGTTCTTCTGCGCCATAGTGGCCGGTAAAGTCAGTGGTGAACACCCGGCCACAACCCCTCCCTCAACTCTGCTTTGGAAAAGTTCCCCTATGCCAGGGCCCCCGAGTGGGCTGCGTTGTTTTGGCGCATTTTCCGCGTGTCCGCGACATGCCCCAAGGTAGAAGGCACTCTTTTCCAGGGGGGACAGGGCATTCCAAATCATCCCCCAACACCAGCCTATTCTCACGATATTTCTTTGGGCAGAAAGCTGGTGAGCACTGGTGTGAAATCCCCTGGCAAATTCGCTTCCTGCCCCTTTTGTCTGCATTGACACTGCCTTTATCTGGAGTCGTTTCCTCAGTAGTTTCGGCAGGAACTCTGCTAGAAATCCCTCTATGAGTCAGGTGACGCGAGTCCATCGCCTCCTGCTACTGAGCCCCTGGGTGACTGTCTTGGTCCGAGCAGATCTGGGGTACTATGCCCCTAGGCTCTAAATAAACCCTAGTTTCAGTTTTCAGGCTTCCATTCCAAGGTTTCTGGCCCCAACACCCAGTGGATAAAGGATGTCTGAGTGACATCCTATGACTCCACATGCCACATGGTAGGAATTCGTTCTGTTTGGATCTGTGTCGAGCTCTCAAAGGGGGTGAAACCTGCATGCACCCATAAAGCTATCCTGACCTTCACAGCCCCCCTGGACATAAAGCCATATACTTGTGACGCTGCAAGTATGCCCCCAATTCAGCCCTGAGGGCAGCCCACCTCAGATCCGGCAGATCTTGCCTGCAATGACAAAAGACCCTAACCCTAACCCTACTTTGGGTTTTCAGGCTTCCATTCCAAGGGGCCTGGCCCCCTGGTCCCTAGGTTAAGGAACCCTGATTGACACCTCAGGCATCCGCCCTCCAAACGGATGGAAACTGTGCCCTTTGGAGCTTCTCCCCCTCAGAAGGGGGAGAAACCTGCATGTCCCCCTAAAACCACCCCTAACATCAGTGGCTCCCTGGGGACAAACCCAGATTCTTCAGGATGCCAGACAAATGTTCTAAACTCAGCCCCAATGGGAGCTGACTTCAATGCTGTCAAATAGGGCCTGCCATGTCCTTAGGCCCTAACCCTAACCCTAGGTGTGGTATACAGGCTTCCATGTCCTGAGGCCTGGCCCACAAACCCACCAGATTGGAGATGCCTGAGATACACCGTGCCATACCCTGGACTCCTAGGATGAAGTGGTGCCATTAGGAGCTGCACAGATTTCTCAGAGTGGGGAAACCTGAATGCCCCCTGAGGCCACTCCCAGCATCTTTGACCTCATGGACTCAAACCTGGAATTTGACCCCCCCGCCTGGTGCCCACCCTCAACTCAGCCCACCGGGGAGCCCGCCTCAGCAGCGGCAGATTGGGCCTGCCATGCCCCTAGGCCCTAACACTAAACCTTAGTGGGTTGTTCAGGTTTCCATGCCCAGAGGCCTGTTCCCCAAGCCTGCTGATGGGCACCTCTGAGACTCACGCTGGCATAGATTAAGAGCACCTCAATGATACCCCAGGACTGTGCCCCACACACATGAGGAACCCATGCCCTTTGGAGCTCTAAAGAACCCTCAGACTGGGAGAAATCTGAATGCCACTCTGAGGACACCGCCTGCTTCTGTAGCCTCCCTGCACACAAACTTGGAGTCTGACATGCAACCTGACGCCCACCCTGATGTCAGCCCACTGGGGAGCCCACCTCAGCACCAGCAGATCAAGCCTGCCATGACCGGAGGCCCTTACCATAACTCGAGTTTCTGTTTTCAGGCTCCCATTCGAAGAGACCTGGTCCCAACTCCCCAGATTAAGGACTACTCTGCGACAACCCAAGAAACCGGCTACCATGTGAGGGGCAAACTGCGTGGTTTGGAGCTCCGTAGTGCCCAGAGAGAGGAAGAAACCTGCAACCCTTCTAAACCACCCCTACCATCAGCGTTCCCCCAGCCAGAAACCCAGATTCTGCTGCACTGCAGGATGTAATCCCTCAACTCAATCCCAAGGGGAGCCTGCATCAGAACCAGAAGATCAGAGCTGCCATTTCCCAAGGCCATTACCCTAACCCTAAGCTGAGTTTTCAGGCTTCCTTCTTCAGGGGCCTTTCCCACAAGCCCTCTGGGTTGGGAACCCTGGAGTCACACCATAGGAGTCTCCTGCCACCCAGCAGGAAACCAGTCTGTTTGGAGCTGCACAGAGCCAACAGCGCTAAAGAAATCTGCATGTCCCCATGAGTACTCCCCCATTTTCTGAAGCCCCCAGAGCCTGATGCACCGCCTGACCCCCATCCTCAACTCAGCTCCTCAGGGAACCCACCTCTGGACCAGCATTTTGGGCCTGCCACACACCTAGCTCAGCTCTCCTCAGGGACCCCTGTCAGCTCTAGGCAGACATGGAACTCCACTGCCTGCTGTAAAGCTCTGGGATCCCCTCTTCTACTTCTCACTTTACACCAGCCCAAGACTTTCATGAGAAATGGGGAAGGCTACCTCCTGAATGCTTAATACCTCCTTTCCTCTCTTCCCATTTTCTCTCCACTTACCTTTGTACCTGGGCAAACTGGAAGGAACATATCCATGGAACATGGACATGCTCTGACATCTGAATCTTTCCTGGAAGCTTTCTGAGGGCTCCTTATGCAAACAGAAACTAGTGTATCCTACCACAGTGTGTTTGAAAATATTCATCGACAGAACAGGAAAGCAAAAATCACTCCACTTTTACCTCACTCTTCATGAAGTATAACATGGTCTTTCCTTCGTTGACTTCAATTCCAATTTGTTTCCATGCAGTGTTCATTCCTTTGATTCAGGGGTAATATTTCGTGATTCCTCACCTGCATAGAACACCCAGCGCTCATCACAACAAGTCCCTTCCCTAATAGCCGTCACCCATTTAACCCTTCCCCTCCACACCCCTGCCCTCTAGCAACCCTTGGATTGTGCTCTAAGTTTAAGTCTAAGTTTCCTAATTGACCTATCTTTCTCCCCTCACTATATTCATCTGTTTTCTTTCTGAAATTCCATAGAAATCAAATTATATGCTATTGGTCTTTTCTTACTGATTTTGCTTAGATAGAGTCACTCTAGATCCATCCACATCCTTGCAAATGGTAAGATTTCATTCTTTTGGAAACTGGCTCCTATTCTTTTAAGAAGATGTGGGAGATTATACATCTATGTTCATATATATATGTGTATATATATAATTCATCAGTGAGTGGACATTGGGACTCCCTCCACCGTTTCACTATGGATGATAATGCTGGTATCCATATCATGGTGCTTGTACCCCATTGAATGTGCATTTTTGTGCCCTTTAGGGAACTACCTAGAAGAGCAACTGCTGGATCCTAGGATTGTTCAGTTCTTAGCTTTCAGAGGAACCACCCTGCTCTTTTCCAGAGTGCCTGCAACAACCTGCATGCCCACCGACAGTGAAGGAGGGTTCCACTGGAAGCAGAACATTCCCTGCCAGCAATTTCCTAAAGAGGAAACAGAAAACATGAGGGATGACATGACTCAGACAGCGTCCGGGAAGCAGCCCCAGAAATTCATCCCAGGGTTCCTGACGCCATGCCCTGGGAAGCCATCAGAATGCCTCTATCCAGGGGAATCCCCAAAGACTCTCCTTCTGACTTCACCACCCATGAAACTGCAGAGAAAGGATGTCATGGCCAACTCTCTAGATGGTCCACTGAGTATAACTAGAAAGTCAAGCTTCCCTTTTCAATCGTCCAAGATTCCTTGGAATCCTTTTGAATGTTCCCTCTGCCCTCACTGGAACTCTTTGGGTAAAAAAGACAAATCCATTAGGATCCATCCCCTTGGACAAAGGAGAAGCCATCATCCAAGCCTCTGTCTGACCACAAACAGCCACCTCACTCTAGATGCTGGCCATTGCACCACAGCCTAGGATCAATGGAATAAATACTGTTAAATGAAGGAGCTCATTCTAGGTTTCAAACACACACCACATCCATCTCATCTTCCTTTTTGCATCCAAGGGATTGTCTAGGAAAGAGATGTTCCAAATACCTTTGTAAGCCAGAAATAAACAGAGAAAATGAGATCCCCTGCCAGGTGCTCCCTGCAAGGAAACTCAGGAACTCTAGCACTCACTCACCGTTGCTGACAGCTGCGTTAGTGTGACTTTTGGGCTCCCTGGAGACCAGAGAAAACCCAGGATGTTTGGGGTAAAAGAGAAGTTTGACCTCCCATGCTGGCATGTATGTGGCATTGTGCTCCATGGGCCTGCTGTTTTCTCTGAATGCTGACATCCTGGGACAAGCTGCATGACTGACTCAGATGTTGATTTCCAAACTTCAGGTCTCATGGGCCAGAGTGAAGAAGGCTTGTCAGGTGGGCATAAGCAGGCACCTCCCACCTAAAGCCTGCACACCTGCTCTGATTCCTGGGAGAAGGAGAGACACATGCTTGTTTCTTAAGTGGTCATTCACTTCCTTCTAAAGCCAGCCAATGCCCTTGTCCTTTTTGGAGAAGCAAATAGACTCTTCCAAACAAACACTCAACTCCTCGGTTCCAAAGGCACTATGTGTCGGGTTTGGTTCCCCCCAGCTCCAGACCCCCACTGGGAGGACCCTCCTGAGCCATCCTGACACCACATTCCCATCAAACCTGGGGCAACAGAGCACAGTGCTGAGTGGGGGCCTGGCTCCAGCGGTTGTTACCACCACTCTTGAGCCTGGGGAATTTTCTCTCAGCTCAACACTCTCTTTAAAAACAAGCTGCAGTGCTTCACCTTTCAGGGTCTTTCCCCACTGCCCTGAGAGCCAGCAGGCTGCACTGACTCCTCTTCTGGTGTTTCCACAGCAGCTCGCCACTGCCTCCCGTGGTGGCAAGCAGCATTGCCACACCTACCATGCTCTCTGGCACCACAGCTCACCACTCCCTCCAGTGGTGTGAATTGGCACTGCTGGGTGTTCCACAGATTCCTAATGCAGCTCACAAACCCTCCCCAGGTCTAAAGCCACACTGGCACTGTCCCTCCAGACTGGGGACCTCTGGGCCACACCCCACGAGTCCACCTGCCACCCAGGAGGAAACTGTGCCACTTGAAGCTATACAGAACCCTAGGAATGGAACAACCCTCATGCCTCCCCCAACCTCAATGCCCCCCCAGTCACAAACTCACAGCCTGATGTGCTTCCTGACCCCTGTGCTCAACTCAGCCCCCTCAGCGCTGGCAGATTGGGCCTGGATACCCCTAAGCCCTAACTCAAACCCTAGTTGGTGTTTTCAGGCTTCCATGTCCAGAGACCTGGCCAACATGCCCTCCAGATTGGGAACCCCTTGGCCACACCTAAGGACTCCGTCTGACATCCAGGAGGAGATCCTTCAGTTCAGAGCTGCCCAGAGCCTTCAGACCGTGAGAGACCTGCATGCATTCTTGAGGCCACCCTCACCGCAGATGGCCCACATGACAACAAAACCCAGAGCTTGAATGCTGCTTGGCCCCCATTCTCAACTCAGCCCATCAGGGAACCCTCCTCATCACTGGCATATTGGGTCTGCCATGCCCCTAGGCCCTAACCGTACCCTATGTTGGCTTTTCTGGATTCTGTCCCCAGAGAACTGGCCCATCAGAGCTGCACAAAACCCTCAGAGCAGGAGAAACCTGCATGCCTCCCCCAAAGCCACCCCAAACATCAGAGGCCCCTGGCCATAAAGCCGGATTCTGTCGCAATGCTGGACAGATGCCCTCCACTCAGCCCTGAGGGGAGCCCGCCTTAGTACCCACAGATCAGGCCTGGAATGCCCCTAGGCCCTAACCCTAACCCCAGTTTGGGTTTTCAGACTTCCATTCTGAGGGGTCTGGCTCCCAAGCCCCTTGGATACAGGACCCCTGAGTGACAATCCAGGACTTTGCAAGCCACGTGGTAGGAAACCGTGCTGTTTGGAGATGCGCCAAACCCTCAGACGGGGAGAAAAATGTTTCCCTGTAAAGCCACCCCAACCATCAGCAGCCCACCAACAATAAAGCCGGATTCTGCTGTGGTGCTGGACAAATGCCCTCAACTCAGCCCTGAGGGGAGCCCACCTCAGCATCAGCATATCCGGTCTGTTATGCCCCTAGGCCCTAGCCCTAGTTTGTGTTATCAGGATTCCATGCCAGGAGACCTGGCCAACAAGCCCTCCAGATTTGGAAGTTCTTGGCCACACCTAAGGACTTGGCCTGCCATCCAGGAGGAAACCCTTCCATTTGGAGCTGCCCAGAACACTCAGACCACGAGAGACCCTCATGCATTCCTGAAGCCAATACAGTCCAAATGACAAAGAAATCAAGAGCCCTATGTGCCGCTTGAATCCCATTCTTGATTCAGCCAGTCAGGGAACCCATCTCAGTACCTGTGGATTAGGTCTGCATGCCCCTAGGCCCAACCCCTAACCCTACATTGGCTCTTCTGGCTTCTGTCCCGAGAGAACTGGCCCCCAAGCCCTCCAGATTGGGTACACCTGAGCATCACCCCCAGACTCTGGCTGCCACCAAGGAGGAAACCATGCCTACCTGGGCTACACAAAACATGTAGAGCAGGAGAAACATGCACGCTCCTCGAGACCCACACCAACCATCAGCGGCCCCGGGTAATAAAGCCAGATTCTGCCTCAGTGCTGGACAAATGCCCTCAACTCAGCCATGAGGGGAGCCCATCTCAGCTCCAACAGATAAGGCCTGCAATGACCCTAGGCACTGTACCTAACCCTGAGTTGGGTTTTCAGATGTCTTTCCCCAGGGCCCTGTCCCTCGAGCCCTCCAATTGCTGAGCCCTGAGTCACACGCCATGAATCCACCTGCCAACCAGGAGGAAATGGTGCCTTTTGGAGCTGTGGAAAACCCTCCAAGTGAGAGAAACCTGCATGCCCCCACTGAGGCCAACCTCAACCTTTGGCACCACAGTGGCCTGAAAAGTCAGAGGCTGGCACATGGCCACAACCCCTACCTCAACTCTGCTCTGGGAAAGTTCCCCTGTGCCAGGGCCCCTGGGTGGGCCCCATCATCTTGGCACGTTTTCCGGATGACCGAGACATGCCCCAAGCGAGAAAGCACTCTAGGTCACGGGGCACAGTGCTGTCCAAAGGGCCGCCCAACACTGGATAATTCTCACGAGATTTCTGCCCAAATTGATCCCAATTTTTGTAGAACTCTGGTGAGAATTGGCCGGAAAACACCTGGCAAACTCGCTTCATGTGCCACATGTCTGCAGAGCCACCCCTGAGCCTGGCCGGGGATACCAAGTTGTTGCAGCTTGAACCCTGCCAGAAAACCATCTGTGACTCAGGCACAGGTGAGGCCAATGCCTCCTGCTACTCAGCCTCTGGGGGTCGCCTCCCTGGCACTGGCAGATGGGGCCTGCCATGCTCCTAGGCCCAGGCCCTAACCCTCACCTGGTTTATCAGTCTTCCTTTTCCAGGGTCCTGTCCCTCAAACCCTCTAATGAGAGAGCCCTAAGTCACACGCCATGAGTCCACCTGCCACCCAGGAAGAAACGGTGTCTTTCAGAGCTGTGGAAAACCCTCAGGGCAAGAGAAATCTTCATACCCCCATTGAGGCCATCCCCAAACTTCCGCGCCACCGCGGTCCAGTCAGAAGCTGAGGCCTGGCCACAACACCTCCCTCAGCTCTGCTCTGGGAAAGCCCCCTGCACAGGGGTCCTCGGGTGGGCAGTGTTGTCTGGCACTTTTTCCGGATGGTCTTGACATGAACCGAGCGAGAATCACACTAGGCCATGGAGGACAGTTACCTAAAATTCTCTAATTTGAAAAAAAATATATCAGAGCACAAAATCACAGATCATCACATTAAACTGCTCGATTCCCCTGGATCTCTTCTGCAAGTTGAGATAATTTACCTTTGGGAAAACCAGTGTACACAAAGTCATGGTTTCCATTAGAAGAAATGATGGACTTTACCGGGTCCTACCATCCAGTACAGCTAACTGACTACCTTCCAAATGGTAGGAACTATTTATAAATTTCTGTCTTAAGAAATGGTGGTGATTCAAAAGGGTGTGAACTGTCTGTGTGTCTCAATCCCTTGAAGCTCCTGTTGAGTGAGACCTGCACCTGCTCTCTAACTCCTCAGAGACTGATAATATTTTGTTCCCAAGCCTTCTTTCTTCTTTATTTCAAGGTTCTTTTTGCTCATACTTTATTTGAATCATTTTACTCATACAGTTTTTTATATATTCTGGTCGCATTTTCATAATTTCAATTGTATTGTGAGGTGAACTTCTCTTCAAAGAGCCTGTATCTTTATTAAATTGACATGTAAAGGGGCTTCAACTTTTCATCCCTTTTTTTCCTCTAATATTAGATTCATGGAAATAAAACACCGTTTTGTTGGAAATTTCGTTCCAACAGAGCAGGATCTCTCTATCTTTGGAAAGCATGGAATAATCATGTTTTTTAAAAACATCATCATTATTACAAAAACAATCTGAGGGTTTTGGAAGGGTGAGGGGCAGGAGGTTGAGTGAGCCTGGTGGTGGGTGTTATAGAGGGCATGTATTGCATAGAGCACTGGGTGTGGTGTATAAACAATGAATTCTGGAATACTGAAAAGAAATGTAAAAAATAAGTAAAATTTTTTTTGTAAAAACTCAAAAAAAAAACCCCCAACTTACTGTGTACTTCTATATGCCACCACATATTCTGCTGTTCTTCATGTATTAACTGCTTTAATCCTAACAATAAAACTACAAGTTTAAGTATTATTATCAGCCCTATTTTACAGATGAGGAAATTTAGGGACAGAGAAGTGAAGCAACACACCCAAGGACATGTAGCTCATAAATCAAGGAGATGGAGATTTGAATCCAGGTAGTCTCTCTCCAGAATGTTTGCTTTTAGTTCCTACATAATAATGCTATTTATAAAATTGCTCCTATATCATTTTTCCTATTTGCTCCATTAATTTCAAATTTTCTTTGGCAATTAGAAAATCTATGAATTTTGCTTATAATAAATATTGAAAATAAGAGTTCATGGGCACCTGGGTGGCTCAGTGGGTTAAAGCCTCTTCCTTCGGCTCAGGTCATGATCCCAGGGTCCTGGGATTGAGGCCCACATCAAGATCTCTGCTCAGCAGGGAGCCTGCTTCATTCTGTCTCTGCCTGCCTCTCTGCCTACTTGTGATCTCTTGTCTGTCAAATAAATAAATAAAATCTTTTAAAAAATTTTAAAAAAGAAAATAAGAGTTCATATTTAGGAAAAAATAAAATCATCTAAAATCCCATAACCTAGAGACATTGTGGTAGGAAGTCTAAATATTTCCGTATATAAATTAACATAACATGTAATGTTTTGTGTTTATATTTTTTTAACTTAACGACAAAGTATATATCTTTTCAGTTTCATTTATGCCAAGTTCTAAATTTGTTTCATTTGTATTAAAATCTTATAAACATAGTTTTAAGTATATAAAAAAGTTCTCTTCCTTATTCATGTAGCAAATAGTTTCTCACAGGCTATTATGATAACTGTCTTGTCCTTCTAAATTACTGAATTTTTCCAAACATATTGTGATGCTTTTCTGTTCAGCAATATTTCCATAGTACACAATACTACTACACTGTAATTTAAGGAAAGTTCCAGATATCTGTAATGACTATACACATTTTATTTGAGGCAAAAATGAAGAGGAAAGTTTTTACTTTTGCTACTTTTACTTAGATTAAGATCTACATGGGAATGTGGGGTGTAGAGGTCACTCTGTGAGGACATTGTCATGACAAGGAGGTCGCTGGCTTCCAAACTGGTTTCCATTCTCCCAGCTGTGTGCAGGTGTCAATGAGTCAATTCACAAAGTCATTTGGTAAAGAATTCTTCTCCACCAAATCTCCCCTAGGGGCTTCTAAGCCCCTGATTTCATTTACCATGTCTTCTTGAACTTCCCACTATGATATTAGTGAAGACTCTCATTTAATAGTGCCTACCTTGTGCCAGAAATTGTGCTAATTAGTGGGGCATACAGAGTTGGCGAAAGGCTCCTTTTCTCAAAGAAATCATAATTGATAATGAAGAACTAATATGCATAAGAAATTATACTTTATTATAAAGAAGGTATAGGGTACAACAGTAGTTCATAGACATTACTTGGGGTAGTCAAGAAATACTTCAGAGTAGCTAGCATTTGATCTAAGTTTTGAAAGCTAAAGAAAAAGGGGAATTAAACTTTCTGCCACATATTTTTACATATATACTCTCAAATCTTCATACATCTAGGGAATTAAGTTAGACACCTCCCATTTTATGGACAAATAAATGCCATCAGTATAATTGGCTAGTGCACCCTAGTTTATATAGTTCACAAGTGGCAGAACTAGAATGGCAACCAAGTATATTGGGTTTAAGAGCCAAAGATGACTCCACACTGTAATGCAGAAATAATACACATGAAAGTATATGAAAGAGTTGAGAAATGTGAAAAAAAAATACTAATGTGTTCAGTTCATAAAGGTTCTTATGTGATATGCAATTGAATTTGAAATATCCTGGATGATAGAACCAAAGGCTTTAATTACAAATATGACCACATCTGATTTTTAGATAGACAAATCTGAAAGCAGAGTATAGAACAGACTACACATAGCTAAGATTGGAGGCAGAGAGATCATTCAGAAATGAAAAATAAATATACCTGAAATAAAACTGACAGTAGAAATGAAGAGAAGGACACAAAACAGAAATATTCAGGAAGGAGGTCCAATTTGCCATCTGGTATATAAGGTGAAAGAGGAGAAAAGGTGCCTCAGAGATTCTTGGATTAAGCACCTGAGAGATAATAGTCATGATATTTCCTAAGACATTAAAAAGAGGACAAAATCATGAGCTCAGACTTGCACAATTTAACTTTGAAGTGCTTGAGGGATGTCCATTCATGTACTACAATACAGTCTTGAATACATTATGCTAGAGTCCAGGAATAGAGCTATAGATATAGAAATCCTTACAAGTGGAGAGTAGTTAAAACAACAAATTGTGTTTGAAATGAAAAAATATATATTTTATGTCTCCTGAGTCACATGAGCACTCAAAAATATGTAGGGAAAAAATCCATGCATCAGTGAAAAACACAAGAAAGAAGTTAGAGATATAGGAGAAAAATCAAGAGAGCTTAGATATACAAATATTAAAAATGCATCCAGTTTCAAGTACCGTTGCCTTATTCACAGTCTCTTACAGTAAATTTTTATTTTTTTTTCACATTACAAGCTATCAGAAGGTAGATCTTTGCTGACATCAAAGAACTTTTACACAGGATTATTTTTCTATCCATTCATAATATCATCTTTAACCTGTAGACACCCAAAGCTCATGGTTGCTGAATCTTTGGGCATCACATTAATATTGAATGCAGGGATAAGAGAGCCAGAAAAAGAGACTTCTCCACATTAATCTTTCCATTTTAATCTGGGAAAGAAAAATTTCCACAGGAGGCATTGTTCTATATTTCATCAAAACAGCTACATGCCCCTCTTACACCAATTCATGGCCAAGGTACATAGATTATCATATTTCATCCCAGCGCTAAGATAAGAACCTGCCTTCTTCCGAAAATCAGAAATGTCCATCATATGTCTAAACAGATACATGTTCTCTTAGCACAAACTGTATGGAAAAGGCTTTGGGATAGGCAGCCAATACATACACAACAACCAATGACAGAAAAAATTTCAAAAACAATTCAAGATCAATAGTACCAAATTTGGAGAACAAGTATGTACGATAAAGACTGAAAACTGATTATTAGATATGATATTTTTACATGTAGACTATTGTGTGCTGAATCCCTGGTGAGATCTTTAAAAGGATTTTCTGACATGCAATCTAGCTTGTTTGGCTTGTTCAATAAATGGAATGTATAAGATTAATAAATTTACCTGTTAAGGGTTTGAGAGAGAAAGAAAATAAGAAGGCTGCCCCCCGTCTCATCCCTAACAGATCTGATCTTTGAAGGAGAGATTCTATGTGTAACCCATCAAGGGAATTGAAAAGTTGATACGAAAGTAAAAAGTTGATGCATCTAAAACCTTGAGGAAAGCTAGAGTATTTTTGGAAGTGCTGGCCTTGAAGAGCCCAGAGGATTGGTTAGAAGGATATATTCTCAAGTCCTAGAACTCTTGATACACTCCTAGTTTTGCCACCTCATCTTCCTTAGGCTCAGTTTCATTTATGAAATGGTGATAATAAAACTAAACCTATCTTATGAAGTCATTAGGAAGCTTGAAAGTAATAATGTATCTAAAACAATGCCTTAAATATTGAAGACACTCAACTCTGTTACTGGGATTATTAGACTTGATTATTAAGTATTAATCATAACTATATTTACTAATCTGGGATCATTAGACTTGATTATTAAGTATTAATCATAACTATATTTACTAATCTTTACTCTGAGATATACAATATTTTAGTTTAGTTTAATTTGTCATTAAGTAATCTGTTTACTAAAAGTGGTCTTGAACCAAACATAATAATAATCATGTCGTGAACTGAGTGTTAAAGTTATTGAGCCTCTGGGTGCCTGGATGGCTCAGTTGGTTAAGCAAATGACTCTTTGGTTTCACGTCAGGTCATGATCTCATGAATCATGAGATCGAGCTGCAAATCAGGCTCCAGGCTCAGAAGGAGAAGTGAGTCTACTTGAATATTCTCTCCTTCCACTCCCCTTCTCACTTGTTCTTCTCTCTCAAACAAATAAATAAATCTTCAAAAAAATTTACTGAGCCTGTGCACCTGAGTTCCATTTAAATTTAAAAAGAGAGTCAATTATCATATGGTTTCACTTATTTGTGGAGCATAACAAATAACATGGAGGACATAGGGAGATGGAGAAGAGAAGGGAGTTGAGAGAAATTGGAAGGGAAGGTGAACCATGAGAGACTATGGACTCTGAAAAACCACCTGAGGGTTTTGAAGGGCTGAGGGATGGGAGGTTGGGGGAGCCAGGTGGTGGGTATTAAGGAGGACACTTATTGCATGGAGCACTGGGTGTGGTGCAAAAACAATGAATTCTGTTAAGAAAAAAAAAAGCCCAATGTAGGGAGTGATGGGATATGTTCGAGTACTTTTGTCATGGTGATCTCTCTAATTGCAGTGAAAAGGAAAAAACTAAGGGGCTAAGAAAAGTTCAGGTAAGAGAATATAAAATTAGTGTGGAAGTATTAATAATGATGTGGAGGAAAAGATAATAATCATAAGAGAACACATTTAGAGAAAAGGTCAGGAAAATGATCCAGAATCTTTGAGAAAAATTAAAGTGAGGTTTAACTATAGGATTAGAATTAAAGGAATTAATTACAATTAAAGGAAATACTCTTGCTCTATTTGCAAAATTTAGTGTCACATTTTTTCCCTCAAATACCTCCTCTATATAATGAATTTGTTCCTACCTTATTTTTTCCAAATCTTTCTTTTTCCTCTCTCAGTCAGTAACTTCTAACTTAATAAACAAAACAGGAAATATATGTTGCTGACATTGATACTTACTCTTTTTCATTTTTATCCCCAGGTTACTTGAAAATCAACTTTCCTGTCCCAGTCAATGGGTAGATTAAATGACTCTGTAGTTGTGTTACTGGCCCTTTCTTGCTCTTGGGAAAAAAAAACTTTTTCTCGTCTTGATATGTGCTTTGCTCTACTGAGCATTCATGTCGGAAACTATTTTTGTTCTGTTTTTGGTAATCTTTGACTCTCACCTACATTCTCCTAAGTACTTCCTTCCTGGCCAACCTGTCCCTCATTGATGTGGATGTTTCTTCTATCATAGTTCTCAAGATAATCAAAGACCTTTTAAATGAATGCAAAGTGATTTCTTTCCAAAGCTGTATGACACAGATATGCTTCATCTATATCAGGGAAGGAGTGGAGATGGTGTTACTCATAGCCATGACATTTGACAGGTACACAGAAATCTGTAAGCCTCTTCATTATCTAAACATCATGAATCCTAAAATGCTATGTCTCAATTTGCTTTCATTATAAACTTGCCTTTTGTTGTCCTAATGAAATAGACAAATTTTTACTGTGACTTTCCTAGGATCATAAAACTTGCATGAACCAATGCAGCCAAGTTTATTATTGCTGCCAACAGTGGCTTCATGAGCATGGATACCTTCTTGCTGCTAATCTTGGCCTATGTCTTCATTTTGGTCCCCACCTAGAAATGTGCTTCAGGCTGTGGTGGTTCTATTTTTCACTCCATGCATGCTTCTTTATGTATGGCCTTTCCCCACATCATCAAGTGAGAAATACCTGTTCATTATTGACTTTTCTATCACCCCTGTCTTGAATCCAGCCATCTATACATTAAGGAACAAAGACATTAAAGCAGCAATAAAACGATTGTGCAAAGAGAATCTTACTCCAGAATTTGTTGACCACATATGTTTTTGGAGCTTTACAACTGAACATCCAACTGCATGGTGGCCCGTCTCAACTTAGGCCCCACAATTTAGCATATCCTGAACAAATGCAACATCTGCCATCCTAAGCTTGCTATATGAAGTCTAAAAATAACCTGTAAATTTGTTGTAATGAATCGCAAACATTCTGAATTGTTATACTGAATTGTTATGTATATATAGGTTCAATGGCTTTAAAAGTAAACCCAGAGATAAAATCAAGAGGCAAGGAATTTATTTAGAAGGGACTTCTAGATGACACTCGTTCAAAAGTGAAGACATAAGCCAGAGAAAAGAAGGAAGGTAATAGGTGATGTATTAATTAGTATTAACTAGCATCCTCCTACTGTGGACATTGGGGCGCAATCCTAACTGTGGCCCCCTAAGTGACTGTACATACTCTATCATATTAGGTGACTTCACCTGAAAGGCTATGAAGCTGTGTATTTCTGTTGGGGGTAGTTCTAAGGCATTAACTCCACAGCAGTTCCAGACTACCCCACAAGCGGGTTGAGCAGTTCTGATATCTAAAGAAAAGTCCTCAGACAGAAAAACTTCTGCAGCTTATGGTATAAGAGAGTCTTCATTCTTGGGATATGCGTATGGTATCAAAAGCATCAGAAACACTCCACATCTTCCTTCTCATGCTTAGAGGCATTCATGTTCCATGTATGTTTACTCCATCACTGATCCTTCAAACATAGGACTGTTAATGAAACAAGTGTTAATGGGTTCCATCACTGCACATTTTCCCAGGAAGATATTCATCATCTTTCTCCACCACAACCCATCCTACATTTTCCTCACATTTGTCCAGCACTTTTGCTGCTCTATATCACTTGCCCAGATACATGTCTTCCCACCTAAGAAGGCTAAATCCATGATTACCATGCTCTTGTCAGGCTGTAATTGCTGCAATTGCCCATTTAGAGTTATCATCAAATGTTGCACCCATTCCATTTCTCTGCAATAATGAAGGTTAATAATACCTGGCATGCTAGAACACTCAGGAATCTATAAACACAAGAAAAGCAAAATGACCAGTGAGCTACTAAAACTTTGGGTTTACTGAAAAGCTTACTCTGTCCCCAAAGGAAGCATTCACTCACCCCAGTGAGGTCCAATGTGTAGGTCTAGAAAGCTCAAGTTCTCCAAGGAAGTAATGGTGAAAGGAGACATTCTCACCACCTATCTTTGGTGTCCAGGCCTATGCAATCCACAAAACAATACCGTATAATGTTCATTGGTTCAAAGTATATATCACACATAAAACACAAAGTGTCATCCCCAAACACACTTACTTCCACCATTAAAAGCTATTCTTCATATTCTATCAGACTAACACCTTCTGCATGATACCCATATTGCCACAGCAGTGGATAATTTGGTTGTGTGCTCACTATTGTACTTTCTTAGCTGTAAAGATATTTCTTTGTCCTAGGCAATGTTGTGAAGGACGTTAGACATTCTATGTGTCTTTGGATCACTTAATGGCCAAGGTACTGCTGTAAGGACAGTCAAAGCCATACTTGGAAAACATGTTTATCCCAGTAAGAATTATCCACTGATCTAATGTAAACAGCTAGCAATCAAGTTTCTGATTAAATGTGTCAATAGATGAAACCACAGTGGGGTTCAATATCCACTTGTCCTTCTAGAAGGACATTCAATAGTGGCTGCCACTATACCTGCCTAACTGAAAAGAGACCATATTGAAAGAATCCATGGAAAGACTTCAACTTTGCCATTTATAACTACTTCATCCAAGGGCCCATTGCACAGGACGTAACCATGGAAAGATTTCATCCTTGCTATTATAACTACTTCATTCATATTTACCCATTGCACATGAAAGAACACATAAAGTGGTTTCATCCCTGCTATTTATAATTACTTCATCCATCAGACCATTGTGCAAGTACTCCAGTGGCTGAGCCAGGTTATCAACTCAGCTATTTAACACTATTCTTGAGCTACAATAAGAACAGAAATATAAATAAGAAGTTACATGTATTGCATGGAGCACTGGGTGTGGTGCAAAAACAATGAATACTGTTATGCTGAAAATAAGTAAATTAATTAATTAAAAAAAAGAAGTTACATGTATTTCTTCCTGCTTTCTTCTGGCTAAAAACAAACAAACAAACAAACAAAACCCAATTATATCATATATCAGTGTGGCCCATGTGTTAAGTAACCACTATCCACTTTAAGTGACAATTCTAGTTATATGGAAATTATAAAACTGAACCCACATTTATGAGGACAGATATCATAAGCTGGAGTAATTAGACAATTCCCATCAAAGTATTAGGTTAATTTTTTTTGCTTTTGTTAAATACATAAAATAAACCAGTTAAACCATTTAGTATGAAAAGAAGAGAATGAATGAAATATCAATTCCAGCAACCAGTATGTTAGAATTTAGGAAAAACTTGAGGTAGGAAATCAGTGTTGTTGAATGCCGACTTATACTAATAAAAATATAATGGTTAGAATAGTAAAGAAAGTCCAGGAGAGATTTACGCTTTATCCTATAATAAATGTGGATTCTATAACTCTAGATAGGCGTGAATAAATCCATATAATGACAAATAACTATGCATCTGAACAAACAAAAAGTTTAGGTTCTTCACACCACACATATAAAAAATAGATACATATATTTCAAAATAAAGTAACTGGATCTAAATATTTTTTAAATTATGTCATAAAGCAGCTTTTAAATAAATTTCAGTATGGTGAAATGTATATAGTAGTTGCATTAAAATGCAATTTTAAACAAGGCAACACAAATAGAAAACATGAATAAAGAAAAGACTCTATTTTACCACACCAACTTTAAACTTGTCAAAAACAAATGTAAAGATTTCTGCTTTATAGTTCTGCATGTAAGGAGTTTGGAATCACTATGCCATCATAATAAGTTAAAAGTGGAACAGAGTGAAGAAGAAACAACTCTTCTTGATCCAAAAGAGAGGGGGGGAGACCGGGCAAACTGCTACCCCATGATTAGAGAGGTAGGCAGGCGAGTAAGGATACTGGCATAGCTTACCAAGCAGACACAAACCTAAATCATAATTGATGAATTGCTGGAGGGTAGAGACCTCTGAGTTAAGAACTGGTCAGAGGGACCTATCATAGCTTACCAAGCAGACACAAACCTAAACCATAATTGATGAATTGCTGGAGGGTAGAGACCTCTGAGTTAAGAACTGGTCAGAGGGACCTATCCATAGGTGGGGTCATTTATATTGTGAAATTTACTTTAAGCCGCTTGATCATATTCACCCAATAACTATCTGAGAAAAAATTCCCTCAGGCTGTTGGCACAGAGAGGGGTAAAGGAATCATTTAGAAATGTACCAGAGCACTCTGAATTTCTCGAGAAGCCTTGAGCTCAGGGGATACTAGTCAACTAAAACCTTACCTACTAAGGTATTATAGAAGTCTAACTGACCTGGTGAAGGCAATACCCATCCTCAACAACTCTAACAATCATGTCCCATCGAAGAGAAAAGAAATAAAATGAGAAACACTTGTGAAGTTTACAGTCCAGAAACACAGACTCACTCAAATCAAGACCTAATTCTAGCACTACAGAATGCTTTCCCTCTGCTCACACATCATCACATTACCAAACGCCTATTTACAGCAGGTTTTTTTTTTTTTTAAATCAAGTACATCATATCTAGCTATCAAGAAGACATCACAAGTGGCACCTAGGTGGCTCAGTGGGTTAAAGCCTCTGCCTTCGGCTCAGGTCTTGATCCTGGGGTCCTGGAATCAAGCCCCACATTGGGCTCTCTGCTCAGCAGGGAGCCTGCCTCCCTTCCTTTCTCTCTGCCTGACTCTCTGCCTACCTGTGATCTCTGTCTGTCAAATAAATAAATAAATAAATCTTTAAAAAAGAAGACATCACAAGACATAATTAAGGTGGAAGCACAAAATTTGAATAGACATAACAAGAATCAGAGATAGACAAAGCAAGAATGTTGTAATTATCAATCCAGAAATTTACAGTAACTCTAATTAATGTGTTAAGAGCTCTAATGGACCACGTAGACAGAATGCAAGAACAAGTGGCCAATAAAAGCAGTGAGATGGAAATCCTAATTTAAAAAAAAAAGAAAGAAAGAAATGCTAGAGGTCAAAAGCACTATAACAGACATAAAGAATGCCTTTGATGGACTTATTACTAGAATGAACATAGAAGAGGGTAGAACCCCTGAGCTAGATGACATATCAATAGAATCCTCTAGAATAAAGAATGAAAAAAAAAAAAAACAGGAATATCTAAGGCCTGTAGGACAACTAAAGAAGGTTTAATCATGTGTAATGGGAATCCAGAAGGAGAAGAAAGAGAAAAAGAAACAGAAAGGAAAGAAATATTTGAAGCAATAATGTTTTTTTTTAAAAATTTCTTTTCAGCATAACAGAATTCATTGTTTTTGCACCACACCAAGTGGTGCAATGCATGCCACTCAATGCAATACATGCCCTCCTTAATACAAACCACCTGGCTCTCCCACCTCCTACCCCCCGCCCCTTCAAAACCCTCAGATTTTTTTTCAGATTCCATAGTCTCTCATGGTTCACGTCCTCCTCCAATTTCCCTCAACTCCTATCTCCTCTCCATGTCCCTATGTCCTCCATGTTATTTGTTATGCTCCACAAATAAGAGAAACAATATGATACTTGACTCTCTCTGCTTGACTTATTTCACTCAGCATAATCTCCTCCAGTCCTCTCTATGTTGCTACAAAAGTTGGGTATTCATCCTTTCTGATAGAGGCATAATACCCATAGAGTATATGGACCACATTTTCCTCATCCATTCATCCGTTGAAGGGCATCTTGGTTCTTTCCACAGATTGGCGACCATGGCCATTACTGCTATGAACATTGGGGTACAGATGGCCCTTCTTTTCACTACATCTGTATCTTTGGGGTAAATACCCAGCAGTGCAATTGCAGGGTCATAGGGAAGCTCTATTTTTAATTTCTTCAGGAATCTCCACACTGTTCTCCAAAGTGGCTGCACCAGCTTGCATTCCCACCACCAGTGTAAGAGGGTTCCCCTTTCTCCACATCCTCTCCAACACACGTTGTTTCCTGTCTTGCTAATTTTCGCCATTCTAACTGGTGTAAGGTGATATCTCAATGTGGTTTTAATTTGAATCTCCGTGATGGCTAGTGATGATGAACATTTTTTCATGTGTCTGATAGCCATTTGTATGTCTTCGTTGGAGAAGTGTTTGTTCATATCTTCTGCCCATTTTTTGATATGATTATTTGTTTTTTGTGTGTTGAGTTTGAGGTGTTCTTTATAGAATCTGGATATCAACCTTTTGTCTGTACTGTCATTTGCAAATATCTTCTCCCATTCCGTGGGTTGCCTTTTTGTTTTGTTGACTGTTTCCTTTGTTGTGCAGAAGCATTTGATCTTGATGAAGTCCCAAAAGTTCATTTTCGCTTTTGTTTTCTTTGCCTTTGGCGACATATCTTGAAAGAAGTTGCTGTGACTGATATCGAAGAGGTTACTGCCTATGTTCTTCTCTAGGATTCTGATGGATTCCTGTCTCACGTTGAGGTCTTTTATCCATTTCAAGTTTATCTTTGTGTACAGTGTAAGAGAATGGTCGAGTTTCATTCTTCTACATATAGCTGTCCAGTTTTCCCAGCACCACTTATTGAAGAGACTGGCTTTTGTCCACTGTATATTTTTTCCTGTTTTGTCGAAGATTATTTGACCATAGAGTAGAGGGTCCATATCTGGGCTCTCTACTCTGTTCCACTGATCTATGCGTCTGTTTTTATGCCAGTACCATGCTGTCTTGGTGATCACAACTTTGTAGTAAAGCTTGAAATTGGGAAACGTGATGCCCCCAATTTTGTTGTTCTTTTTCAACATTTCCTTGGCAATTCAGGGTCTCTTCTGATTCCATACACATTTTAGGATTATGTTCTCCAGCTCGTTGAAAAATACCAGTGGAATTTTGATCAGAATGGCATTAAAAGTATAGATTGCTCTAGGCAGTATAGACATTTTAACAATGTTTATTCTTTGGATCCAAGAGCATGGAATGGTCTTCCATCTTTTTGTGTCTTCTTCAATTTTTTTCATGAGTATTTTGTAGTTCCTCGAGTACAGGTCCTTTACCTCTTTGGTGTGGTTTATTCCCAGGTATCTAATGGTTCTAGGTGCTATAGTAAATGGAATCGATTCTTTAATTTCCCTTTCTGTATTTTCATTGTTAGTGTGTAAGAAAGCCACTGATTTCTGTACTTTGACTTTGTATCCTGCCACGTTACTGAATTGCTGTATGAGTTCTAGTAGTTTGGGGGTGGAGTCTTTGGGGTTTTCCATATAAAGAATCATGTCATCTGTGAAGAGAGAGTTTGCCATCTTCATTGCCAATTTGGATACCTTTTATTTCTCTTTGTTGTCTGATTGCCGTTGCTAGGATTTCTAATACTATGTTGAACAACAGTGGTGAGAGTGGGCATACTTGTGGTGTTCCTGATCTCAATGGGAAGGCTGCAAGCTTTTTCCCATTGAGGAATATATTTGCTGTGGGTCTTTCATAGATAGATTTTATGAAGCTCAGGAATATTCCCTCTATCCCTATACTTTGAAGCGTTTTAATCAGGAACGGATGCGGGATTTCTGCATCAATTGAGAGGACCATTTGGTTCTTCTATCTTCTCTTATTGATTTGTTCTATCACATTGATTGATTTGTGAATGTTGAACCATCCTTGGAACCCAGGGATGAATCCCACCTGGTCATGGTGGATAATCTTTTTAATGTGCTGTTCAATCCTTTGATTGAAGAGAATCTTAGCATCCATATTCATCAGTGATATTGGTCTGCAGCTCTGCTTTTTGGTGTGGTCTTTGCCTGGTTTGGGGATCAGGGTAATGCTGGCTTCATAAAAAGAGTCTGGAAGTTTTCCTTCTGCTTCAATTTTTTGAAGCAGCTTCAGGTGAATAGATGTTATTTCTTCTCTGAAAGTTTGGTAGAATTCCCCAGGGAATCTGTCGGTCCTGGGCTCTTGTTTCTTGGTAGGTTTTTGATCACTGCTTCAATCTCGTTACTAGATATCGGTCTATTCAGATTGTAGATTTCTTCCTGGTTCAATTTTGGGAGTTTATGGTTTTCCAAGAATGCATCCATTTCATCTAGGTTGCTTAACTTATTTGCATATAACTGTTGATAATAACTTCTGATGATTGTTTCTACTTCCTTGGTGTTAGTTGTGATCTCTCCCTTTTCATTCATAATTTTATTAATTTGAGTTTTCTTTCTTTTCTTTTGGATTAGTGTGGCCAATGGTTTATCAATCTTATTGATTCTTTCAAAAAACCAGCTTCTAGTTTCATTGATATGCTCTATTGCATCTCTAGTTTATACCTCATTGATCTCTGCTCTAATCTTGATTATATCTCTTCTTATGTGTGGAGTTGGTTTCATTTGTTGTTGATTCTCCAGTTCTTTAAGGTGTAGAGACAGCTGGTGTATTCTGGATTTTTCAATTTCTTTGAGGGAGGTTTGGATGGCTATGTACTTCCCCCTTAGGACCGCCTTTGCTGTATCCCATAGGTTTTGGACAAAAGTGTCTTCATTCTCATTGGTTTCCATGAATTATTTAAGTTCTTCTTTGATCTCCTGGTTGATCCAAGCATTCTTCAGCAAGGTGGTCTTTAGATTCCAGGTGTTTGAGTTCCTTCCAAACTTTTCCTTGTGATTGAGCTCCAGTTTCAAAGCATTGTGATCTGAGAATATGCAGGGAATAATCTCAGTCTTTTGGTATAGGTTGAGTTCTGCTTTGTGACCCAGTATGTGGTCTATTCTGGAGAAGGTTCCATTTGCACTTGAGAAGAATGAGTATTCTGTTGTTTTAGGATGGAATGTTCTGTATTTATCTATGAGGTCCATCTGGTCCAATGTGTCATTCAATGCTCTTATTTCTTTATTGATTTTCTGCTTGGATATCTGTCTATTACTGAGAGAGGTGTGTTAAGATCTCCTACTATTAATGTATTCATATCAATATGATGCTTTATCGTGATTAATAGTTTTCTCATATAATTGGCTCCTCCCATATTGGGGGCATAGATATTTACAATTGTTTGATCATCTTGGTGGATAGTCCCTTTAAAAATTATAGAGTGTCCTTCTGTATCTCTGACTACAGTCTTTAGTTTAAAATCTAATTTATCTGATATGAGAATCTCTACCCCTACCTTCTTTTGAAGACTGTTGGCATGGAAGATGCTTCTCCATCCCTTCACTTTCAGTCTGGGTGTATCCTTAGGTTCAAAATGCGTCTCTTGTAGACAACATATGGATGGGTCCTGTCGTTTTATCCAATCTGCAACCCTGTGTCATTTTATGGGTGCATTTAGGCCATTCACATTGAGAGTGATTATTGATAGATACGTTTTTATTGACATCGTGTTGCCTTTGAAGTCTTTCTGTCTGTAGATTGTCTCTATATTTCTGTTCAATGATATTCTTAGGATTTTTTCTCTTTTATAGAACCCCCCTTAATATTTCCTGCAGTGTCAGCTAGGTGGTTGCATACTCTTTTAAGCCTTGCCAGTCTTGAAAACTCTTTATCTCTCCATCCATTTTAAATGTCAGTTTTGCTGGACAAAGTATTCTTGGCTGCATGTTCTTCTTATTTAGTGCCCTGAATATATCTTGCCAGCCCTTTCTGGCTTGCCAGGTTTCTGTGGACAGTTATGATGTTATTCTGATGGGCTTTTCTCTGTACATAAGGAACTTCTTTATCCTAGCTCCCTTCAAGTGGGCCTGCTTACAATTATAATTCTTCATTCTTACTATTAGGTGTCTTGAGGACTTTTGAGGATCTACAATCTTGGGGGAAGACCGTTCTGCCACTAGTACATAAACACTGGTTCCATTCGGGAGATTGGGAAAATTTTCATGGAGAACTTGTTCCACTATATCTTCTAGACTTCTTTCTTTTTCCTCCCTTTCAGGGATTCCAATAATTCTGACGTTGGAATGTTTCATGGCATCATTTATTTCCATGATTCTGTTTTTGTGGCTTCTATGCTATTTGTTCCAGGCTTCCTCCTGATCGTTTCTCTCTATCTGTTTGTCCTCCAGATCACTAATTCTATCTTCTGTCTCAGTTACCCTAGCTTTTAGAGAATTTAGATTAGATTGGAACTCATTGAAAGCATTGTGAACATCATCCCTGGTAGCTTTCAGTTCTGTCCTAACATTGTGAACATCATCCCTGGTGGCTTTCTGTTCTGCCCTAATCAATTCTGTTTGGTCATCCATGGCTTTCTCCAACCTAGCTATTGCCTGGATAATTGTTAGCCTGAATTCCGTTTCCAACATATTGTCTATGTCGATAGCCATTAGCTCTGTTGCAGAAGGTCCATCCTCTGTATTTTTCTTCTGTTGGGCATTCCTCCTCCCAGTCATTTTGGTGAGAGATGACTGAATGGATGAAGCTGGATGTATTGACAGTGGTGCAGTCAAGGTGCACTCTGGAACGCTTCTGAGCAATCCATAGTTCCCACCCAAATGAAAGAAAAAAGAAAGAGGAAGAAAAGAAAAGAAAATGAAAAAGAGAGAGAGAGAGAGATAGACAGGAAAAAAAAGAAAGATAATAGAGAAGGCTCATCCCAAATGGGCCCCAAGGCAAAATTTGTGACATATACAAACAAAAACAGACAAACAAAGAGATTGATAAAAGTATATGACAAGAGAAAAAAAAATACATATATATAAGCAAAAAAAAAAAAAAAAAAAAAAAGAACCTCATCAAAAAGAACCCAAGTGTAAGATTTATATACTATCAGGACAAACACAAATACACAGAAACACTGGTGGACGAAAAAGGTGGGAGAGTGGTTATAAATTCTCAGTATGGGCGAGGAAGGTTATTTTTATTCTTTCCAGATGTATCTTGATATCTTTGTTAAATAACTCAACTTTCCTAAGATAAAGGGGGATTAAAAATTGGTTTACTTATAGGTGTAGCATTGATTGGGAAAAGAGGATTACCTTGAAGTTTAAATCTATATGAATGTTAAAAGATAAAAAAAAAAAAGAATAAACTAAACTAAATTTTTTTAAAAATTAAAAAAAAATAGGAAAGTAAAAGGAAAACACAGGAATATGTATCAAAAAGTTCATGTTAGGGGCGCCTGGGTGGCTCAGTGGGTTAAGCTGCTGCCTTCGGCTCAGGTCATGATCTCAGGGTCCTGGGATCGAGTCCCGCATCGGGCTCTCTGCTCAGCAGGGAGCCTGCTTCCCTCTCTCTCTCTCTGCCTGCTTCTCTATCTACTTGTGATCTTCTGTCAAATAAATAAATAAAATATTAAAAAAAAAGTTCATGTTAAAAGGTTATTATGGAATTTGGTGTACTGGACATCTCACAGTGATGGTAAGTAGGTTAAAAAATTATCTATATTAGAAAAAAATGAACCAGAATAGTGGGAATGAATTAAAAATAGAAATTGTATCTATGAAGTAGTGCTGATTGTTCTCTTGTTGTCTTTTTTTATTTTCTGGTTGGCTTTCTGGGGGAGGGGCCTGCCATGTGGGATTTCAGGCAATGTTCCCTGTGTTAAGTCCTCCCGCCCCCCTCAAAGGGGTGGGCTCTGACCGGTTTTTCAGGCTTTTGTTCTCTGGAGGTTTTTATGTTTGTTTGTTTGTTTATTTTTTCTCTTGCCTTGACAGCTTTTGATGGTTTTTGGAGGTTTAGAGGAAAGCAAACTGCACCCAGACCTCCCTCTCAGAGAGAAGCCTCAGTCTGTTCCCCTCTGCGTGCTGCAGAGCACATAAGTTGCCCCTCGACTGCTGGCAGAGCATGTTCCCAGTCCCTGTCCCTGGGGACACAGGAACTCCTGCTTGTACCCACAACCATGATAGCAGCAGCTGTTTGGGCAGTTCCAGACCGCCAGAGAGGTTCCAAGTAGTAATCACACACTGAGATTTTCCCACTGGCCCGGGCTGGGAGTGTCTGGTCTTTCCGGGTCTGAGACTGCTGGGCTGGCGCCTGCGCACACCTCTCTCAGGGGAGGGCACGGAGTGTGACTCAGACTCTGATAGCCCAGCATGGCACTCACTTGGGGACTGGAAAAAGGCTGTGCTTCTGCCAGCTGGCAAGACTCCCAGCCCCTCATGGGAGCTGGACCCCACACGTTCTCAGGTGCGCTGATGGCTCAGGGAATAAGACCTGGTTTCTCCGCCACACTCTCTCTGGCTCAATGTCATGGGTGGCTGTCCTGGGTCTAGGGACTTAAGCCCCTGTCCCTAACCACCCCGATTCTCACAATTTCCCCCCATAATCCTTTGCTCTTTTTGAGTACTTTCTACCAGACTCCAAGTTAATGCTGGTCCCCAGATGCAGGGCACTCTCGTATTGGGGTATTACTTTCCAGTGGGTCGCCTCTGGTGGCTCCCTCCCCCTTTGTTTATCTTCTGATATCAGTCCAACATTCCCACTCCACTTTACCTGCCCACTGGCATCTTTGCCCCCGTAGAGATCCAGTGTGTATAATTCTGATCTCAGGCTGATTTCATGGGTGATCAGAATTCTTTGGTAGGTAATCAGCTCACTTTAGGGTACAGCTTGAAACGGTGCCTCCTCCTACTTCCCCACCATCTTGTCCTATCCAGGAAACAATAATGTTTGAGAACTTGCCCCAGCTTAAAGTCAGACACCAAACCATAGATCCATAAAACCCAGCTGGATAAATGTTCCCTGAAAACACAGCCACGTATATCATTTATGAGTGAAAGAAAATCAAAGATAAAGAAAAAAATTCTAGAAGAACTCCGAGAAAAACATCACCTTACCTATTTAAAAAACAAACAAACAGGAGAGTCAAGATGGCGGGGAAGTAGGAGGAGGCACCATTTCAACCTGTACCCTAAAGTGAGCTGATTACCTACCAAAGAACTCCGACCACCCATGAAATCAGCCTGAGATCAGAATTATACACATCTGGATCTCTACTGGAGCAGAAGACGCCAGTGGCAGGTAAAGCAGACTGGGAGCATCGGACTGATATCGGAAGATAAACAAAAGGGGGAGGGAGCCACCAGAGGTGACCGATTGGAAAGTAACACCCCAACACGAGAGTGCTCTGCGTCTGGGGACCAGCATTAACTTGGAGTCTGGTTGAAAGCACTCAAAAAACAAACAGCAAAGGATCGCGGTGGGGGGTGGGGAATAGTGGGAACCTGGGCGGTTAGGGTCAGGGACCTAAGTCCCCAGACCCAGGACAGCCTCCCCTGGCACGGAGCCAGAGAGAGTGCGGCGGAGAAATCAGGTCTCCGTCCCTGAGCCGCGAGTGCACCTGAACGCCAGCGCGCCCGAGAACGAGTGGGGTCTGGCTCCCGTGAGGGGCTGGGAGCCTGGCCTGACGGCAACCCTGAAACGCACGCGTCCCACACCCTCCCTTGGGATAGGTGCTCATAGGCGCTAGCCTGGAGCTCTGGCAGCCGGAAAAACCAGACATTCCCAGCCCGGGACAGCGGGAAAATCTCCGTGTGCGATCTCTGCTCCGAACCTCTCTGGCAGTCTGGAGCTGCCTAGACAGCCACCGCTGCCCTGGTTTTGGGCACAACGAGGAGCTCCTGCATCCCCAGGGACAGTGACTCAGAACGAACTCTGCCAGCAGCTTTTGCAAAACAGTCTGAGGCATCTCTTTGAGAGGGAGGTTGGGGTGCTGTTTGCTCTCCTCTAAACCTCCAAAAACCATCAAAAGCTGTCAAGGCGAGAGAAAGCAGATGAAAGAACATAAAAACCCCCAGAGAACAAAAGGCTGAAAAAAAAAAAAAAACAGTTTCCTGAAAAAAAAAGAGCTCACCCCCTTGAGGGGAGTGGGAGGACCTAACTCAGGGAACATCATTGTCTGAAAACCCACGTGGCAGGCCCCTCCCCCAGAAAACCAACCAGGAAGGAAGAAAAAAAAAAAAAAGACTACAAGAGAACAACCACCACTACTTCATAAATACAACTTTTATTTTTAACTCTTTACCAATATTCTGGTTCTTTTTTTTTTATACATACACATAATTTTTTAACCTATTTACCATCACACTGAGATGTCCAGTACATCAAATTCTTTAATAACCTTCTAACCTGAACTTTTTGATACATACACCCGTGTTTTTCTTTTGTTTTTCTATTTTTTTTAATTCTTTTTTAATTTTAACTTAGTTTAGTCTAGTTTATTCTTTTTTTAATTTTTATTTTCTACTATACATATAGAGTTAAACTTCAAGGTAATCCCCTTTCCCCAATCAATGCTACCCCTATAGGCAAACCAGTTTCTAATCCCCCTGTAACTTAGGAAAGTTGAGTCCCTTAACAAAAACATCAAGATACCTTCAGGAAGAATCAAAATAAACTTCCTCACCCACACTGAGAATCTACAACCATTCTCCCAATTTTTCCTTCTGTCAGTGTTTCTGTGAATTTGTGTTTGTCCTGAAAATATATAAATTTTATGCTTGGGGTTCTTTCTGAGGAGGTTTTTCCCTTTTTTTTGCTTATATATACATATTTTTTTCTCTTGTCATATACTTTTATCACTCTTTTTGTCTGTCTGTTTTTGTTTGTATACTCCACAAATCTTACCTTGTGGCCCATTTGGGCTGAGCCTTCTCTTGTATCTTCCCTTTTTTTCCTATCTCTCTCTCTCTTTTTTTTTTCCTTTTTTCTTTCCCCCTTTTTTTTTCTTTCTTCTTCTCTATTTCTTTTTCTTTTCTTTTTTCTCTCATTTGGGTGGGGAATCCTGATTGCACAGAAGCGTTCCAGGGTGCACATTGACTGCACCACAATCGATAAGTCCAGCTGCATCTGTTTAGTCATCTCTTACCAAAATGACTAGGAGGAGGAATACCCAACAGAAGAAAAATACAGAGGATGGGCCTTCTGCAACAGAACTAATGGCTATCGACATAGACAATATGTCAGAAAAGGAATTCAGACTAACAATTATCCAGCCAATAGCTAGGTTGGAGAAAGCCATGGATGACCAAACAGAATTGATTAGGGCAGAACTGAAAGCCACCAGGGATGATGTTCACAATGTTAGGGCAGAACTGAAAGCCACCAGGGATGATGTTCAAAATGCTCTCAATGAGTTCCAATCCAATCTAAATTCTCTAAAAGCTAGGGTAACTGAGACAGAAGATAGAATTAGTGATCTGGAGGACAAACAGATAGAGAGAAAGGATCAGGAGGAAGCCTGGAACAAACAGCTCAGAAGCCATGAAAACAGAATCAGGGAAATAAACGATGCCATGAAACGTTCCAACGTCAGAATTATTGGAATCCCTGAAGGGGAAGAAAAAGAAAGAAGTCTAGAAGATATAGTGGAAGAAGTTGTCTATGAAAATTTTCCCAATCTCACGAATGGAAACAACGTTCATGTACTAGAGGCAGAAAGATTTCCTCCCAAGATTTTAGATTCTCCAAAGTCCTCACGGCACCTTATCGTTAAAATGGGGAATTATGTTTCAAGAGAGACCCTCTTAAAAGCAGCTAGGACAAAGAAGCTTCTTACATACAGAGGAAAGCCCATTAGAATAACGTCAGACCTTTCCACAGAGACCTGGAAAGCCAGGAAGGGCTGGCAAAATATATTCAGAGTACTAAATGAGAAGAACATGCAACCAAGAATACTCTATCCAGCAAGACTGACATTTAAAATGGATGGAGAGATAAAGAGTTTCCAAGACCAGCAAGGCTTAAAAGACTATGCAACCACCAAGCCGACACTGCAGGAAATATTAAGGGGGGTCCTATAAAAGAGAAAAAATCCTAAGAATATCATTGAACAGAAATATAGAAACAATCTATAGACAGAAAGACTTCAAAGGCAACACGATGTCAATAAAAACCTATCTCTCAATAATCACTCTCAATGTGAATGGCCTAAATGCGCCCATAAAACGACACAGGGTTGCAGATTGGATAAAACGACAGGACCCATCCATATGTTGTCTACAAGAGACCCATTTTGAACCTAAGGATACACCCAGACTGAAAGTGAAGGGATGGAGAAGCATCTTTCATGCCAATGGGCCTCAAAAGAAGGCCGGAGTAGCGATTCTCATATCAGATAAATTAGATTTTAAACTAAAGACTGTAGTCAGAGATACAGAAGGACACTACATAATTCTTAAAGGTACTATCCGCCAAGACAATCTAACAATTGTGAATATCTATGCCCCCAATATGGGAGCACCCAATTATGTAAGAAAACTATTAATCAAGATAAGGAGTCATATTGATATGAATACAATAATAGTAGGAGATCTTAATACGCCTCTCTCAGAAATAGACAGATCATCGAAGCAGAAAATTAATAAAGAAACAAGAGCATTGAATGACACATTGGACCAGATGGACCTCATAGACATATACAGAACATTCCACCCTAAAACAACAGAATACTCATTCTTCTCAAGTGCACATGGAACCTTATCCAGAATAGACCACATACTGGGTCACAAAGCAGGACTTAACCGATACCAAAAGACTGACATTATTCCCTGCATATTCTCCGATCACAATGCTTTGAAACTGGAGCTCAATCACAAGGAAAAGTTCAGAAGGAACTCAAACACCTGGAAGCTAAAGACCACCTTGCTTAAGAATGCTTGGATCAACCAGGAGATCAAAGATGAACTTAAACAATTCATGGAAACCAATGAGAATGAAGACACCTCGGTCCAAAACCTATGGGATACAGCAAAGGCGGTTCTAAGGGGGAAATACATAGCCATCCAAGCCTCCCTCAAAAACATTGAAAAATCCAGAATACACCAGCTGTCTCTACACCTTAAAGAACTGGAGAATCAACAACAAATGAAACCAACTCCACATGCCAGAAGGGAAATAATCAAGATTAGAGCAGAGATCAATGAGGTAGAAACGAGAGATACAGTAGAACGTATCAATGAAACTAGAAGCTGGTTTTTTGAAAGAATCAATAAGATCGATAAACCATTGGCCACACTAATCCAAAAGAGAAGAGAGAAAGCCCAAATTAATAAAATTATGAATGAAAAGGGAGAGATCACAACTAACACCAAGGAAATAGAAACAATCATCAGAAACTATTACCAACAGTTATATGCCAATAAGCTAAGCAACCTAGATGAAATGGATGCATTCCTGGAAAGCTACAAACTCCCAAAATTGAACCAGGAAGAAATTGACAACCTGAATAGACTGATATCTAGTAATGAGATTGAAGCAGTGATCAAAAACCTCCCAAAAAACAAGAGCCCAGGACCTGACGGATTCCCTGGGGAATTTTACCAAACTTTCAAAGAAGAAATAACACCAATTCTCCTGAAGCTGTTCCAAAAAATTGAAGCAGAAGGAAAACTTCCAGACTCTTTTTATGAAGCCAGCATTACCCTGATCCCCAAACCAGGCAAAGACCCTACCAAAAAGGAGAATTTCAAACCAATATCACTGATGAATATGGATGCAAAGATTCTCAACAAGATCCTAGCAAACAGGATCCAGCAGCACATTAAAAAGATTATCCACCATGACCAGGTGGGATTCATCCCTGGGTTGCAAGGTTGGTTCAACATTCGCAAATCAATCAGTGTGATAGAACACATCAATAAGAGAAGAGAGAAGAACCACATGGTCCTCTCAATTGATGCAGAAAAAGCATTTGACAAAATCCAGCATCCATTCCTGATGAAAACGCTTCAAAGTATAGGGATAGAGGGAACATTCCTGAACTTCATAAAATCTATCTATGAAAGACCCACAGCAAATATCATCCTCAATGGGAAAAAGCTTGCAGCCTTCCCGTTGAGATCAGGAACACGACAAGGATGCCCACTCTCACCACTCTTGTTCAACATAGTATTAGAAGTTCTAGCAATGGCAATCAGACAACAAAGAGAAATAAAAGGTATCCAAATTGGCAAGGAAGAAGTCAAACTCTCTCTCTTCGCAGATGACATGATTCTTTATATGGAAAACCCCAAAGACTCCACCCCCAAACTACTAGAACTCATACAGCAATTCAGTAACGTGGCAGGATACAAAGTCAATGTACAGAAATCAGTGGCTTTCTTATACACTAACAATGAAAATACAGAAAGGGAAATTAGAGAATCGATTCCATTGACTATAGCACCAAGAACCATAAGATACCTGGGCATAAACCTAACCAAAGAAGTAAAGGACCTGTACTCGAGGAACTACAGAACACTCATGAAAGAAATTGAAGAAGACACAAAAAGATGGAAGACGGTTCCATGCTCTTGGATTGGAAGAATAAACATTGTTAAAATGTCTATACTGCCTAGAGCAATCTATACTTTTAATGCCATTGCGATCAAAATTCCACCGACATTTTTCAAAGAGATGGAGCAAATAATCCTAAAATTTGTATGGAGCCAGAAGAGACCCCGAATTGCTAAGGAAATGTTGAAAAACAAAAACAAAACTGGCAGCATCACATTACCCGATTTCAAGCTTTACTACAAAGCTGTGATCACCAAGACAGCATGGTACTGGCATAAAAACAGACACATAGACCAATGGAACAGAGTAGAGAGCCCAGATATGGACCCTCAACTCTATGGTCAAATAATCTTCGACAAAACAGGAAAAAATATTCAATGGAAAAAAGACAGTCTCTTCAATAAATGGTGCTGGGAAAACTGGACAGCGATATGTAGAAGAATGAAACTCGACCATTCTCTTACACCGTTCACAAAGATAAACTCGAAATGGATAAAAGACCTCAACGTGAGACAGGAATCTATCAGAATCCTAGAGGAGAACATAGGCAGTAACCTCTTCGATATCAGCCACAGCAACTTCTTTCAAGATAAGTCTCCAAAGGCCAAGGAAACAAAAGCAAAAATGAACTTTTGGGACTTCATCAAGATCAAAAGCTTCTGCACAGCAAAGGAAACAGTCAACAAAACAAAGAGACAACCCACGGAATGGGAGAAGATATTTGTAAATGACAGTACAGACAAAAGGTTGATATCAAGGATCTACAAAGAACTTCTCAAACTCAACACACACAAAACAGATAATCATATCAAAAAATGGGCAGAAGATATGAACAGACACTTCTCCAATGAGGACATACAAATGGCTATCAGACACATGAAAAAATGTTCATCATCACTAGCCATCAGGGAGATTCAAATTAAAACCACATTGAGATACCACCTAACACCAGTTAGAATGGCCAAAATTAGCAAGACAGGAAACAACGTGTGCTGGAGAGGATATGGAGAAAGGGGAACCCTCTTACACTGGTGGTGGGAATGCAAGTTAGTGCAGCCACTTTGGAGAACAGTGTGGAGATTCCTGAAGAAATTAAAAATAGAGCTTCCCTATGACCCTGCAATTGCACTGCTCAGTATTTACCCCAAAGATACAGATGTAGTGAAAAGAAGGGCCATATGTACCCCAATGTTTATTGCAGCAATGGCTACGGTCGCCAAACTGTGGAAAGAACCAAGATGCCCTTCAACGGATGAATGGATAAGGAAGATGTGGTCCATATACACAATGGAGTATTATGCCTCCATCAGAAAGGACGAATACCCAACTTTTGTAGCAACATGGACAGGACTGGAAGAAATTATGCTGAGCGAAATAAGTCAAGCAGAGAGAGTCAAGTATCATATGGTCTCACTTATTTGTGGAGCATAACAAATAACATGGAGGACATGGGGAGATGGAGAGGAGAGGGAGTTGAGGGAAACTGGAAGGGGAGATGAACCATGAGAGACTATGGACTCTGAAAAACAACCAGAGGGTTATGAAGGGGCAGCGGGGGGGGGGGGGTGGAATGTTGAGGAACCAGGTGGTGGGTAATAGGGAGGGCACGTACTGCATGGAGCACTGGGTGTGATGCCAAAACAATGAACACTGTTATGCTGTAAATAAGCAAATAAAAAAACAAAAAACAAACAAACAAACAATGAATTACATCCAACTTTTCCTCAGGCATCATGCAAGCAAGAAGAGAATAGGGTAGAATATTCAGAGTACTAAAATACATAGATATTTTATATATAGACCTAGAATTCTGTACCCTGCAAAAGTATTCTACAAATGTCAAGAAGAAAGAGAGACTTCCTGAGAGAAATAAAAAATGAGAGAATTTTTCCAGGAGACCTGCCTCAAAAGAAAAGTTCAAATAAGTTTCTCAGAGAGAAGAGATCCCACCAATTTATTTCATAGGTATTTAGAAACTGATTCTAATGATTACATGGAGAGGCAAAGGGCCCCTATAGCCAACACAATACTGAAGAACACATTTCAAGGACTGATGTTACCTGACATCAAAACTCATCATGAAGCTACAGTAATTAAGACGTGTGGAACTGGCATATACATATAAAAAAAGATAAATCAGTGGAACAGAATACAGAACTTAGAATAGAACCCCATAAATATACTCACCTGATCTTTTACAAAGGAACAAGATAATAAAATGCAGCAAAGATAATCCCTTCAACAAATAGTGCTAAAACACCTGAATGTGTACATGAAAAAAAAAGAAAAAAAAAGAATCTAAACACAGATCTTATATCCTTCAAAAAATTAATGCAAAGTGGATGAGACCCAAATTTAAAATGGAAAAATATAAAACTTCTAGAAGATAAAATAAGAGAAACTTGAATGTTCTTGGATATTATGAAGACTTTTAATTTTCTTTTTGAGGTATAATTGATACATAACATTAGTTTCAAGTGTGCAACATAATGATTTGATATTGGAATAGTTTGCAAAATGGCAATGATGTCTTTTTAGATACAACATCGAAGACACAATCAAAAAATAATTGATGAGCTGGACTTCATAAAATTAAAAACTCTGCATTGCAAGAGATTATACCAACAGAATGAGAAGACTGAGAAAAAAATATTGGAAAACAGATATCAGATATTGAGTTCTCCAGTCAAAAGATGTAAGTGGCTGAATGACTAAAAGAAAACCCGTGTATATGAGACTAGCCTCACCTAAGGACATATGTAGTCTCAAAGTAAACGTATGGAAAAAGATACTCCATGCAAATGGAAACCAAAACAGAGCAGGAATAGCTGTATCTATATAAGATTAAATAAACTTCAAGTCCAAACAAGAGACCAAAAAGATCATGATGTAATGATAAAGGGAGCTACTTAACAAGAGGCTGCAACGATCATATAGATATGCACAGAACATCAGAACAGCTAGATTCAAACACTAGCTGATATGAAGGGAGAAGTAGACTATACAAAAACAACAGTAAAATTCAAGACCCCACTTTCAACAATGGATAGATCAGACAATATCAGTAAGGAAACACTGAACATGAACAATATTTTAGACCAAATACATCTAACAGATATATACAGAACATTAATCAGAGCAACAGAACACAAATTCTCAAGGGCACATAGAACATTCTCCAGGATAGATCATATGATAGGTCACAGAACAAGTGCAAAAACTTTAAAAGATTAAAATAATACCAAATATCTTTCCTAACAATAATGATCTGGACTAGAAATCAATACCAGGAAGAAACCTGAAGAAATTACAGATATGTGTGTGGCATTTCAACAACATAATACTGATCAACCAATGAGTCAAAGAAGAAACAAATGGAAAAGTCAAAAACTATTTCTAAGCAAATGAACATGGAAATAGAATATAACAAAACCTATGGGGTGCTGCGAAAGTAGTCATCAGGAGAAAAATTATAGTGATAAACGTTTCCATTAAGAAAAAAAGAAAGATCTCAAGTAAACACCCCAATTTATACACCCCAGAGAAACAGAAAAGAACAAGCTAAGCCCAAACTTAGCAGAAGGAAAGAAACTATAAAGATCAGAACAGAAATAATGAACTAGAGACCAGAAAAAGAATAGAAAAGATCAACAAAAATACAGAAATTCTCTTTTTTTAAAGATTTTTAAAATTTTATTTGACAGACAGAGATCACAAGTAGGCAGAGAAGCAGGCAGAAAGAGAGGAAGGGAAGCAGGCTCCCTGCTGAGCAGAAAGCCCAATGTGGGGCTTGATCCCAGGACCCTGGGATCATGACCTGAGCTGAAGGCAGAGGTTTTAACCCACTGAGCCACCCAGGTGCCCCACAGAAATCCTGTTTTATTCACAGGTGAGTTTTCTTCAATTTCAGTTCCTGTGGACAACCATTGTGATCTCGAAACAGATGGTACTCCTCTGATGACTCATCAAAATGTTACTAGTAACCTAAAGATGTCACATTGCCTATATACATCATTCACCCACTTCATCTCATCATGTAGCCATTTAATGGTCTAATCATCACAAGAACAATAAGGGTGAGTAGGGTACCAACAAATACTTTGAAGGAAAAAGAACACATTCACACAATTTTCATTACAATATATCTTAAAAACTGTTCTATTTGTGTTACTGTTGTTATTCTCTTACTGTGCCAAATTGATACATTAAACTTTATCATAGATATGTATGCACAGAAAAACATACAGTGTATATAGGATTTGGCACTATCTGCAACTTCCAGCTGCAGGAGCTTTTGGATGTATCTCCTGCAGATAAGGGGGCCTTGTAACAGCATTTTTCCAGATTTATTGAGAAATAGACATCATTGAAGATGTTTAAGATGTATAACATGATGGCCTGACTACATATATTGTAAAATGATTATCCAGTACACTTAGTAAACATCCATCATCTCATAGAGACTTAATAAAAAGAAAAAACAATTCTCATGATAAGTCTTAGGATTTACTCTCTTAACTTCCCTGCACATCACACAGCAGTGTTAACAGTCACTTGTTGTAGATTACATTCCTACTGTTTATTTTCTAAGCATAAGTTTGTACATTTTAACCACTTTCTTCCAATTTCCCCTCCCCCCTCCTCTGGTAACCACAAATTATATCTTTTTCTGAGATTCTGTGTTTTTTGCTTTTTGGTTTAGGTTCCACATATAAACAAGATCATACAGTATCTTTCTCTCTGACTAACTTCACTTAGCATAATGCCTTCAGGGTCCACCCTTATTGTCACAAATGGTAGAGTTCCATTGTTTTTTATGATTGGATAATATTCCATGATATATAATCATTACTCTTTATTCACTCTTCAATGGACACTTAGGTTGCTTTTTGTCTTGGATAGTGTAACTATTGCTGCTATGAATGAAGGGGTGCAGATATCTCTTCAAGTTAGTTTTTATTTCCTTTGAATATATTCCTATATGTGGAATTGCTGGATCATATGATAGTTCTTTTTTTTAAAGATTTTTATTTATTTATTTGGCAGACAGAGATCACAAGTAGGCAGAGAGGCAGGCAGAGAGAGAGAGGAGGAAGCAGGTTCCCCGTGGAGCAGAGAGCCTGATGTGGGGCTCAATCCCAGGACTCTAAGATCGTGACCTGAGCTCAAGGCAGAGGCTTTAATCCACTGAGCCACCAGGCGCCCCTCATATTCTATTTTTTATTTTTTGAGGAGTTCTTATACTGTTTTCCATAGTGGAGTTATCAATTTATAATCCTACTAACAATGCACAAGGGTTCCCTTTTCTCCACATTCATACCAGCATTTCTTACTTCTTCTTTTTTTTTTATTATTATACCCATTTTAACAGGCATGAGGTGATATCACATTGTGGTTTTAATCTGCATTTCTACAATGACCAGCAATGAATATTTTTCAGCACTTGTGGGCCATTTATGTATCTTTGGAAAAATGCCTACACAATTCCCTTGTCCTTTTTTTTTACTGGATTTTTTTTTTTTTTTTTTGGCTTTTGAATTGTCACTCTTTGAGAGGTTACTTTTATCAGATACAAGGTTTGCAAGCACTTTTTCCCATTCCATAACTTGTTTTTACACTTTGTTCATGGTTTCTTTTACTATGCACAAGTGATGTACCATGCAGAAGTGAAGTACAGTTTGATATAGTCCTACATGTTTCTGACTTTAAGAGTGATTTCCAAAAAATCATTACCAAGACCATATCTAGAAGCTTTTTTCCCCAAGTTTTCTTCTATGACTCTCATGGTCTCAGGTCTTACATTTAAGTCTTAAATTCATTCAAAGTTAATTTTTGTGGGTTGTATAAGATACAGGTCTAGTTTCAGTACCATGGCTTTTAGAAGACTACATAAGAATGAGCTAACGAGTAGAAGCTGTGTCCTTTAATGCCAACGTGTGGGTCTAGAGGAAAACAGGGAGTGGCAGAGATGAATAATAGGATGGGAGAGTTGCAACTGTTGAAAAGTGCCAGTTTCACCAGGCCACTGGCCTTGGGTTCCTTATCCTCTTCTCTGACTGTTCTCTCACTGAGAACTGCTCTTTGTCAAATGGTGCCTGACAAATAGGCAGGGAGCAGAGGGTAGGGAGGGAACAGAAAATAAAGAATGGACTGAAATCTTTCCTGATAGGAATCAAGTACAACTGATTTACCCCAGCACTTAGCACATTGCCTAGCTTCTCTGGGGTAAGAGCTAGATTATTTCTTAAAGACATGAATGAGCTGAACTGAGCAGTTATTCTGCACTGCACTCTCCCATTCTCACCCCAATTCTTTGCTGGTATAACTGAATTCTAAAGGGGATCTTTAAGTCAGAGTGAGTGCAGAGGCGGGTGTGTCTTTTTGATATAATAAAACAGAGAAAGTCTCCCGCATTTAAGCCCTATTTACCTTATAATCTCTTTCTAATTTTAAGATGTAACAGTCTGAACTGAACCTTCAAGGGAGGTTGAGATCTCATAGATTCTCAAATAACCCATTACTTCACATCATTATTTGTATCTAAACATGGACTGGGACTAACGTGCAAGGTCATAAACTTAATATTTAATTTGTCAAGTACTCATTCATGATCTCTTGAGATAATCATGATTCTTTTCTTTCATGCTATTAATATAATTTATTACATTTGTCAACTTGCATATGTTGAGTTATCCTTTTATATCCAGGGAAAAATCCAACTTGATCATGGTGAATGATCCTTTTTTATTTTTTTAAAGATTTATTTTATCTTGGAAAGAAAGCATGTGAATGGGGGAGATGTAGAGGGAAAGGGAGAGAATCTCAAACAGACTCCACTCAGTGGGGAGCCTGACTTGGAACTCAATCTCATGACCCTCAAATCATTACCTGAGCTGGAACCAAGAGTTGGACACTCAATCAACTCAGACACCCAAGCATCCCATGAATAATCCTTTTAATGTTGCTGAATTTGGTTTGCTAGAGTTTAGTTCAGAATTTTTGCCTCTAAATACATCAGAGATATTGACCTGTACTTTTCTAGTGGTATTTTTTTTAAAGATTTATTTATTTGACAGAGAGAGATCATGAGTAAGCAGAGAGGCAGGCAGAGAGAGAGGAGGAAGCAGGCTCCCCGCTGAGCAGAGAGCCTGATGTGGGGCTCGATCCCAGGACCCTGAGATCATGACCTGAGCTGAAGGCAGAGGCTTAACCCACTGAGCCACCCAGGTGCCCCTCTAGTGGTATCTTTACTTGGTTTTGGTATCAGAATTATGCTGTCCTTGTAGAATGTGTCTGGGAGTATTCCCTTCTCTTTAATTTTTTGGAAGGGATGGGAAAGACTGGTGTCTTGCTTTAACAATTATGTTAAGAAAAAAACCTACATATTCACTTTGTGTTCAGCCCTACAAGTATGTAGTCAGTCCTGAGTGCAATGTGTCTGCAGAATGTTATATAGAACTTCAATGAACTTACTTCTCAACCTTCATCTGCATCTTTACCCCTGAGTATATCGGAAGTGATGAAGATCACTGTGGATGATCCTTCTACTATACCCTCTTCTTCTGCCTAATTTGCTTAATGTGGGAATTCATAACACCTGACCAGATAAGATTTAATAAACATATGCCTCCCTGGGTGAGACTAATTCAAAAGCAAAGAAGGAGTGTCCAGCAAACTGGGCCTCCTTTGATGTTTGTGGCCTGAAAACAGCTGGATCCTTGTTGCAGCTCAATACCCTCATCCAGAGAATAAATGCGTAGGAGAAACATTTATCTTTGAAGGTCATATGCTCCACATACTCCCTGCCTACATGCACATCACAAGCACATCTTGTTCTAATCACATGATACTCCCTGTGTCACTGTCCTGATTATTAAAGCTTTGCACTCCTTTTTTGTTTTTCTCACTCCCTTAATGTCACTAATGTTCACAATGAAAGTGGAATCAGTGCTTGGTTCAGGAACTTTCACCACTAGTACTAGAGCATCTGGTCCCAACTTCCTCTCTTTTCGCCTAAGGTTTCTGGAGTAATCTCATTTACCACCTCAGGGTTTGCTCGCCATACCTAACAGCTTAATCTAGGATAGGATCATCAAACTTCCTATGGAACAAGCCAAAGACTTTGTGGGCCATATGTGGGCCAACTCTGCTTCTGGTAGCGCAAAGAATCCATAAACAATACATAAACAAATGGCTGTGCCTGTGTTCTAAAAATTTTTTGAGAAAGAGGCAGTGGTCCAAATTTGGCCCATGGGCCATAATTTGCCAACACTTAACTTGGAATAGTATTTTTTAGCTTTTTATTTGTCCAATAATTTAGTATGTTTATGGGATTGCTCCCCTTGCATAAATATTCTTGATTGTTCTGGAAAGAAATATCCATACATAGGGCTCACTGTCTCCCACTCCATAATGAGGGAATCTGCAACAAATGTAGAGACTTCTCAGTCTTCCCAAATCAGTAAATCTAAGATCATGTTTCCACATAGCTTGTCTTAAATGAGTTATCACCCACACATCCAGAATATTAACTTGCAAAATATACAGGAGATACTCTAACATCATGCATCTTCTCTTACTTCCCATCAATAAGTAACTCTTCTATTTTTCTCTTGAGACAATTAACAGAACTCATGGCCTGGTTCCCAGGAGAAACCAATATAAGGCTGATAATTAGAAATCTCAGAAACATCAGTAGGTCACTAACACCTACTGCTACCAATTAACTGCATTCTTACTGGAAAGAAACATATATTTTGTCTGAAAGGTGATTATACTACACAGCAGAAATCAAAAGTATTGAGTTTCTACAAATGCAGCTGCATACCTAAGAACAGAACAGGTAGGTCAGACAAATATTCCTAATGTTGAGTAATACCACAACAATCTCTCTCTTCTTATACTTCCATTCCACTTTCTTTCCCTTTTTCCCACTTGCGTACTTTCCTCCTGTATCTACTTATTCAAGTCCAACGAACACTGTTCTATTTTAATCACAAAATTATGCGTGAAGAAGCAATATTCTGAAATGATGGATATTTATGATGTCTCTTTGGTGGGTTGGTATCTCAATGATCTTGCATCTTTCACTGCTTGCTTCATCCTCTTAGGTGATACTTCACATTTTTCACTGTGGGTACCAAATATGTCTTGCCCACTCCATTTCCACCCATGCTCCCAACAGATTACAGCAATGGAAATTATTTTCTGCCTTCATGCAGGGAAATCTGGGGTGAGTCAGTTCCCTCCATTTGACACATTTGATCCGATGATGTTAGTCAATGAATGGGTCAAGAATTGGAGAATGATAAGAATGAGAGTGTCTTAGTAGAACTGGTCCATCAGTTGTGAAAAGAACCTCTGTGAGAAGCAAGCTAAGATGTTTAAGAGTAGAGATTAAAAGAAAAATTCATGACTATGGTACATCAGTGACAGAACACTGGCAAAATAAGTTTTGAACCCCTTTGCCTCCTACGTTTTCAGTTTTAGGATGGTTTTAATTATTGAACTTGGCCCCTTAGAGGAGAGGGAATGTTTAATTGCTAAAGTCAAAAGACCTAAGTTCTATCTGATTTTCTGCATAGCCTACTTGAAAAATCTCCTTCCCATGTTCTGAATGTTACTCCAGTAAGGAGAGTAAACTCTTAGGGGACTCTGCTTTCAGAGAATTTCTGATTCTCCAATACCTTTAAGAAAGAGGTCTAAGAGGTCTTCATACCTCTAAGAAGGGTATGTCCACAATAGCCAAACTATGGAAAGAGCCTAGATGCTCATAAACAGATGAATGGATAATGAAGATGTGGTATATATATACAATGTAAAACTATTCAGCCATCAAAAAACTGAAATCTTGCCATTTGCAATGATGTGGATGGAACTAGAGGGTATTATGCTAAGCAAAATAAGTCAATCAGAGAAAGAAAGAACTAAAATTTTTAACTGGTTTGAATTCACTCTTTGCTTATGTGCTAAGATGAACACAGTATTTTAGGATAAACTAGCTAAATGTTAGAGGTAATTTCTTGTAAGTCTTGAACAAAAGATGGTGTCCTCTTCAGATGGTAGCTATACCTGTGGTAAACAAAACATAATGTATAAACTTGTCAAATCACTAAGCTGTACACCTGAAACTGTTGTAGCATTGTATGTCAACTATGCTCAAATTAGAAAAAAGAGAAAAGGAAAGGAAAGCGAAAAAGAGAAAAGAAAAAAGGAAAGGAAAGGAAAGGGAAAGGAAGGGTAGGGAAGGGAAAGGAAGGGAAGGGAAGGGAAGGAAAGGAAAGGAAAGGTAAAGGTAAGATGGGGTCCTCTTTAAACAGGGTAATCAAAACAAAGTAGTATGAAGAGTTACTGGTAAGTCTGTTTTCACTACAAATATCTAGCTTTTCTCTTCAGACAGATTTCTTCAGTCTTATCTGTTCTAGAAAATATAAGGAAATATTGGGAACAAGAAATTTCAGTTGTCAAGGTAAAGGGTGTCTTGTATTAGACATTTCCTGTTCTTGGTGTAGGACTTGCCTATTACAAATAACAAGCACACCCACATTCTGTAAAATACCATCCAGCTACCAATATTTTATATTCCTTGACCCAAATGTCTTTCACATATATTAATGTTCTCTAAACAAGGAAGCAGGTACACTTCTGGTTGAAATTAGGTATGAAGCATGAAGGTTTTCTTCATACCATACCCAGGAATTGTCATTTATTGGCTGAAAGATGTTGGTTTAACCAGAAGTAGTAAAAGTCAAAAACTATACCAAAATAATAATAATGGTAATAATTAATAATTACCTTGTATTACATATATGCATACTTCAATCATATTTCACAGAATTATTTTTCCTTTTCTTGCCCCTATTTCTCTTGTTGCTTTCATTTCCTTTTCATGATTATTATTGATTACGCTCATTACAAGTGTAGCTAACATCTATCAACACACAATGCTATTACAATACCACTGACTATATTCCTTGTGCTGTAACTTTTATCCAAGTGACTTATTCATTCCATAATAGGAAGCCTTCATTTCCCACTCCTCTTTACCCTATTTTGCCCATAACCCCAACACCTTCCCCTTGGCAACTACCAGTCTCTTCTCTGTATTTATAGTTCAGTTTCCTCCTTTTCATAATTTTTATTTCAAACACATAACCAGGTCTTTGTGCTCAGCAGGGAGTCTGCTTGAGATTCTCAAGCTCTCCCTCTGCCCCTTGCTCACTCATGATCTCTCTCTCACTCTCTAAAACAAATAAATCTTTAAAAAAAAACATGGACAATGGAGAAAACTACAAAACACTGATGAGCAGTTTTTATTATTAAAATTACCTAAAATAATTATCCAAAGTGATCTTGTGATGTTGATGTATATACTTGCATATTTTTGTAGTGTGTAATAATAAAGAGCAGATCACATAATACATAGTCCTTTGTAAACAATTTTAGTTACTTAATAATTTAGTGGACATCTCAACAACTCTAAATTTGCATCACTTATAATGGCAAAACTCATTTTGGTACTAATCTTATCAAATTCCCTTTTCTGTATCTTCTCATATCTAATTGTATCTTTTAATTGTACATTTAATTTTTCACTTGAAATAATGATAGATTATATATACACATCTTCACTTGTCTACCTACTCACAGCCATAACATATTTTCCCCTTGAAAAGTTGCAGTAATTTTACTCACCCTTAAATAGCTTTTTAGCTAAGCTCAGCTTCAAATACTGGAAGACATGATTGCATGACCTTTCTCTTTCATGACTCGCTGGAGTCCTGTATTTTTTACATGCTTTTCATGTATCATGATTAAATATTTTGTTTCAGTGATAACACCATTGTCTCTGAGTTTTGCGTTTGAATTGCCACTCATTAATCCTAGAACAGACCTATCAAAAACACAAATGCTCTCTCAATCCTAGCAAAGTAAGCAGAAGCCCTTTTTCTGAGTCTGCTGACACTCTGGGATTTAGAATTTCACCAATTTAAGGTACATCTTAATTCTCCAAGTCACTAGTTGCAGTGACAATACTGGAAACTATCAGAGAACTAAGCCTATTCTTTTTTTTTTTTTACTTTAATTTATTTATTTTTTCAGCATAACAGTATTCATTGTTTTTGCACAACACCCAGTGCTCCATGCAATACGTGCCCTCCCTATTACCCACCACCTGTTCCCCCAACCTCCCACCCCTGACCCTTCAACACCCTCAGGTTGTTTTTCAGAGTCCATAGTCTCTTATGGTTAGCCTCCCCTTCCAATTTTTTTTTATAAACATATAATATATATTTTTTATATATAAATATATATGTTTTCTTTTTTATTTTTTTCATTTTATTTATTTTTTCAGCGTAACAGTATTCATTGTTTTTGCACAACACCCAGTGCTCCATGCAGAACGTGCCCTCCCCATTACCCACCACCTGTTCCCCCAACCTCCCACCCCTGACCCTTCAAAACCCTCAGGTTGTTTTTCAGATTCCATAGTCTCTTATGGTTCGCCTCCCCTTCCAAATTTTTTTTTTTAATAAACATATAATGTATTTTTATCCCCAGGGGTACAGGTCTGTGAATCGCCAGGTTTACACACTTCACAGCACTCACGATAGCACATACCCTCCCCAATGTCCATAACGCCCTCCCCCTCTCCCAACCCTACCTCCCCCCAGCAACCCCCAGTTTGTTCTGTGAGATTAAGAGTCATTTATGGTTTGTCTCCCTCCCAATCCTATCATGCTTAGTGAAATAAGTCAATCGGAGAAAGACAACTATCATATGATCTCCCTGATATGAGGACATGGAGAAGCAACATGGGGGGTTAGGGGGATAGGAGAAGAATAAATGAAACAAGATAGGATTGGGAAGCCTATTCATTTTAAGCTATGACTCCTCTTAGAGTCAACACTGTTAAATTCATTGGCTGGTCACTATTCACTATTCCATGATGGATTAATGCCTGAAATTTTGCAGGTGCAAAGTAAAAGAATAATCAGACAGTACATTATGCTATGGTATATACAAGTGCACAAATATGATTAAGAGTTTGAACATTCAAATCATAGCTAACTATTTAAGACACAGAAAACATTTTCTCAAACATATATGAAGAAGACTTAAGAAGCCCAAAATTGCAAAATAAACATGGTAAAGAAACTCTACCAGGAATATGTTCTCTTTGTTCCTAATTCCTCCACTTTACCTGCCTTAGTTATTCTCATATGATTTCTTTCCCTTTCACGCTAGCTGGACTTTTCATTATCTCATTTATTAATCTTCCCTTCATCTGCCCTCTCTGTAGGTGTTCTAACTTCAGAATTAGACACTTGTAACATATTTTACACAAATCACTGATGGGCAAACACCGTATCAATGTTCACTTCCCGGATTTCTCAAATCTGCCTTATTTTCTACCTTTAGAATATTTCAGCATCTTCTCTACTGCTTGAGCCTAATGGATACAACAAATGACTCTGTGGTATCTGAATTTGTATTGATTGGACTTTCAAATTCATGGGAGATGCATCTTTTCCTCTTTTGGTTCTTCTCTGTGTTCTACATGGGAATTATCCTGGGAAACCTCTTCATTGTGTTCATGGTAATTACCGACTCTCATTTACACACCCCCATGTACTTCCTATTGGCCAACCTCTCTCTTCTTGATATAGGTCTATCATCTACCACAGTCCCCAAAATGATCTCTAATCTTTTCACTAACTGCAACATCATTACCTTTCCCAAATGCATGATACAGATATTTTTTATTCATTTCGTGGGTGGAGGTGAAATGGTGGTGCTCATAGCCATGGCTTATGACCGGTACACTGCAATCTGTAAGCCTCTCCACTATCTGACCATCATGAGCCCCAAAATGTGTGTTTCCTTTGTAGTGGCTGCCTGGATAGTGGGGATAATCCATGCCGTGTCTCAGTTTGTTTTTGTCATAAACTTGCCCTTCTGTGGCCCTAATGAAGTAGATAGTTTTTACTGTGACTTTCCTCGGGTCATGAAACTTGCTTGTGTAGACACTTACAAGCTGGAGTTTGTAATCATCGCTAACAGTGGGTTTATATCCATGGCTACCTTCTTTTCTTTAATTATATCCTATATCTTCATTTTGGTCACTGTCTGGAAACGTTCTTCAGGGGACTTGTCCAAAGCATTTGTCACACTGTCAGCTCATATCACTGTCGTGATTTTGGTCTTTACACCATGCATGTTTCTCTATGTGTGGCCTTTCCCTACAACACCATTGGATAAATACTTTTTCATTGTTGACTTTGCTATCACCCCCCTCTTGAATCCTGCCATCTATACATTAAGAAACAAAGACATGAGAGTGGCCATGAGAAGACTGGGCAAATGGATTGTGGGTCCTAGTGGGATCTCACAATGAATGGAGCAGATCCACATACAACATGCTTCAAGCTCACCAAGAACACAGAAAGTTATGTGACTGTTATCACTGCAATGATAAGAATTTTTTTAGGGGGTGACAGTTTAGCAAAGGTCCCCCTGTAGAAATTGATTGTTTAGTTCGAGGTGACTTTATTTTGTTAACCACAGAGAATAAATTGACTTCACCTACTTACATCACCAGGAGAGATGAGAATAGAAAACTGAGCTGATTTTCAGAAGTAAACATAATATTTGAATACCGTTTTCAGGGTGACATTTTCTGTGACTTGCTAATTGTATTTACTCTCAACTATGAAGACAAACCTCAAAGAATTGATAAATATAACTCAGAGTAAACTTACGATTTCAATAAATAAGGTGCATTTGTTTAAATCAAAATCAATGTTCTATTTTAAAGATTTATTTAATTTAGAAAGAGAGAGTGGGTGCATGAACAGTGGTATGGGGAGAGGCAGAGAGAGGAAGAGGGAGACAAGCAGACTCCCCACTAAATGGGAACCCAACACTGGGCTTGATCCCAGGACCCTGAGAGCATGACTCAAACTGAAATCCAGTCGGTTGCTTTAACCGACTTAGCCACGCAGGTGCCCCAGTACTCTATTTTTTTAAATTTCTATTTTATTTTAGTTTAACTTAGAATAAGAAGAAAATCAACTCTTTGTTAGTTATTTTAAGGATGCTATATTTGTTTAGATTCGGACAGTTGTAAGTTAAGAAGAGAAACTTTTTTTTTTTTAATATTTTATTTATTTGACAGAGAGAAATCACAACTAGGCAGAGAGGCAGGCAGAGAGAGAGGAGGAAGCAGGCTCCCTGCGGAGCAGAGAGCCCGATGCGGGGCTTGATCCCAGGACCCCGGGATCATGACCTGAGCCGAAGGCAGAGGCTTTAACCCACTGAGCCACCCAGGCACCCCTAAGAAGAGAAACTTTTTAACATGATGAATAATTTAAGTAAATACAAATCAAAGATTTGCTAATGATTTTTTTAGGTGGGAGGGGCAGAGGGAGAGGCAGAAAGAGAATATTAAACAGGCTCTATGCCTAGCACACAGCCTAATACTCACAACACTGAGATCATGATCTCAGCTAACATCAAGAGTCAGAGTTTGAACCACCTGAGCCAATGAGGCACCCCAGAGATTTGTGAACTTTTTTCTCATGCTCTATTATTCTAAAAATGAATAAGTTACAAAATCCAATTATTCCAGTTTATGCTTAAGGAACAAAAGAACCTCATTGAAATGATAGATGTTTCACAAAGGAATAATCAGTCAGGTATGTGTTTAGAGATTCTGGTTTCTTTGAATATGGTTTGCCAGTCAGGCAATTTATATCCGACCCCAAGAGCTTATATATCTGAGTTTGAAGACTTGGATAAATGTAAAGCCAAAAATGGTGAGGCATATTCAATTTAATTGAGCATTTCTACAAATGGACTAAATGATTTATTAAAGCTACACATAACTTTTTGACAAATTTGTTTCTACTGCTCTCTAAATAAAATCTACCCAATTAAGGAAAATAATGCCTATATTATTTTTCCTGTATTTCTCCAAAAACCTGTCCAATAACATCTCTGCTTCCTCCATGTAAATTAATAACTAATACTTCTTTTAATGCTTTGGTATTCATCTGGAAGGGAAGTTTTTCTTTACTTGAAATTGCTAACCACTCCCTCTTTCAAATACTTTACTGGGGTTCTGAGAAACTATAGTCTCTTACTTTTCCTCCTACTCTTTGGGAATTTCTTCCCAGTAGCAGGGGGTTCTCACATCTGCTCCACGACCATAATTAGTGTTCCTCAGAATTGCCTCTTTGGTCTTTTCTCACTCCATATTCTATCCCTGGGGGACATCTATTCCTTTGGCTTTAATTACCGTCTCAGCTAAAAGCTTGCATTCTTAAGTCAGGGTATTATTTCTTGAATTCCTACTTCATAAATTTAACTGCCTGCTGACTTGATGTTTCAAGGGCATCTCCCACTCAGTAGATTGGAAATGAACTAATCATCTCATCCTTGAACCCACTGCTCTTTCAAGTCTCTAGTCACAATAAGCAGCACCAATATTAACCCAGTTCCCCAGTGCAAAATCTAGAAATAATAATGGACTCTTCCCTTCCCTAATCCCCAACAATTAATAAATCAGCAAATCATATTAATTCCAACCTCTAAACACCTCTTTAATATGTCCTTTGTTTTCTTCCAATTGTCACCATTCCTTATTTTTTTAATTTATTTATTTATTTTTATTTTTTTATTTACAGCATAACAGTGTTCATTGTTTTGCCATTCCTTATTTTTTTAAAGATTTTATTTACTTATTTGACAGAGAGAGACAGAGGGAGAAAGGGAACACAAGTGGGGGAGTGGAAGAGGGAGAAACAGGCTCCCTGTGATGTGGGGCTCTATCCCAGAACTCTGGAATCATGACCTGAGCCAAAGGCAGATGGTTAAAGACTGAGCCACGAGGTGCCCCAAATGTCACCATTCTTGTCTAAGTCTTCACAAGTAATTTTTCAAATAGGATATTAAGTCACTAAATGTCTTCCCCCCTTCAAATCTCATCTCCCTTCATTCCCATTATTGGCATTCAGAATGAAAGATTTTGAAAAATACATATAAATCTAAGCACATGATCTTTCCCTTAAGACCCTTCACATACTTACCATTCCATTGTTATTATATTAAAATATAAACTCCTTTTCAAGATTTATCAAGACATCCAAGACCAGACCCCCATCCTCCTCTCCAGATTCAGAGGACAACATGCTCTTGCCCTATCTACAACACCAGAGGCAATTTGGTTTCTTCTGATTGCCTAGAATTTTCATTTTCTTGGAGCAGCCTGTGGCTCAGTCAGTTAAGCGTCAAAATTTGGCTTCAGCTTAGGTCATGATCTCAGGGTTGTGAGATGGAGCCTTGAGTTGAGTACCACATTGGGTTCCATGCTCAGCACAGAGTCTGCTTAAGATTCTATCCATCTGACGTACCCTCAATTCATGCTCGCTATCTTTCTCTCTCTATCTCTCTAAAAAATAAATAAATAAAACCTTAAAACAATAAACTTCATTCTCTCTCATCTTGAGGCTTTGCCCTAGCTAATCATTTTGTCTGAAGAAACCGTCTTTTATGCTTTGCCTATTAACATCTGTTCATTCCCTCAATTCTCAGTTTCAACATCATTTTATTAAGAAACACTTCCAAGAACCTGGGTCCAGGAGAGCTCTTTCCATTGTGTATATCACTCCCTAGTGCCACTTTTATAACATCAGCCACACTCATAATTTCTTATTCAATGTATGTCTTCCTCATTACATTTTAAGTTTCATGTGAGAAAGGGGCTGAGTACATCATGGTTACTGCTATAACACAAGTGGCAACTCCACAGAAAATGCTCAATAACTATTTTCATTAAATAAATGAATAAAACCAACAAAGAGTAAAAAACAAGTAATGTGAATCATTTCTTGAATACTGTTTGGGCTTTCTTTATACATTCAATCAAAGGTCACGGGATTACAGTACTTTATCCCTTTTCTTTCTCCTTTTCTCTATTAATTTTCTCTGCTTGTATGTCTTCAGTACTCTATGGTGAAATCTACTAATGAGAATCTTTTGTGGACTTAAGCCAATTCAAAACTTAGGCCAATCTCAACTGAGGCAGTCTATATAAATCAGTGGTCTCAGCCCTCTCTGATACTTCTAGGTCCCATAAACCCTACCTTAGCAACCTTTGCTCCTCTTGACCCAGCAGCTTTTTCTGCTGCCAAGCAAACCGAAGATCCATTCCTCAGAGAATGACTCTCAAATCACAGCTTGTTCTGTGTCTGGTCAACTCCTCAGGACTTTATTTCTACCTAAATGTACTCAGTCATCTTAATATGTTATTCTGCCTGGGATAGTGTCTGACTTAGAACACAGGAATATCAGGACTGGGGCACTGTGTTGCAGAATAGTCTTCAGGGGGCTGGGAAGCAACAGGAGAAATTTTCCTCTCATCTTAGAGTAGTTGTGCTTCTTCTAGGCAAATAAATAGCTTTACCTCATCTTATATATACTGATTCATGTACTTGACCATGCATCGCTATTTATTTTTTAATTTATCAGCCCACAGTATTCTCCAGTTTATATCATTGTTTATATATTTTGTAATGTCAATAATTTTTGAAAATTAATTTGAAATTATCATCTGCAGTCAAGAGAATTATGATTTTCCTTATTCTGAACTGAGAAAATAGAATACAACTCTGAGCAAATACAGCTCTAAGCAAAGATAGATCCTTCACAATCTGGGGCCCCATTATAGCCTGGAGATCAGATTCTTTGTATCTCCACATCAAAAATAGATAAAGACTTACTTTTACAAAGATACACTAGTCTAGTTTCAATGCCTTATTATAGGTCCTTTGAATGAGTATCTCCCCCAGGTAACATGCTCCCCTTAGGAACAATTCAAAATAACTCCCTACATTTTCCTCTTTTTTCCTCTTATCTGTGTCACCTTTATCTCTTAAAAAACTGATCCAATAATATACAAATTTTACTTGTATCCAGTGAACTCAGGAACAATAAGGGTCAAAAGCATACAAGAAGACCTTCATCCTCAACACTCCAAAGTTTGGGACCATAGGTAAATATATACAGGTTAACACTGGCTATAATTGATATTAGGAAAATAATCAATTTATCCTTACCCCCAAGAATTATCTTGACATATCATGGGTTTTATATCTATTTCTTCAAGTTTGGTACGATAAGTGAAGGTATGTCTGTCCACTCAGGATATGTTTTCACCCTTACCCTTCCATCTCAGTGCTTTCAAACAATTCATCCTGAAGATCATCAAATCTATATAGGGATATTTTACACAAACCAACATCCTGCCTCAAAACTTACCCTCTTCCCTCAACCCCCATTCATCACCAGGAATTCTTTTCTATTTTTCTCATGAGCAAACCAATATGACTCAAACATTTAGTCCCCCAAGAGAAACTAATACTGGGCTCAGTATTGCTCTTATCTGAGATAACAGTAGGTCACTCTCCTTTGCACCTAATTAGCTTATTTCCCTTTATGAAGAATCTAATACAGATTTAGTCTTTGAGGGAAGATTGTGCACAGAAATTAAGACAAAGTGGCACCTGAGTGGCTCAGTGGGTTAAGCCTCTGCCTTCAGCTGAGGTCCTGATCTCAGGGTCCTGGGATCCAGCCCCACATTGGGCTCTCTGCTCGGCAGGGAGCCTGCTTCCCCCTCTCTCTCTGCCTGCCTCTCTGCCTGCTTGTGATCTCTCTGTCAAATAAATAAATAAAATCTTTAAAAAATTTAAAAAAAAAAGAAATTAAGACAAAGTTCTCTGAATTTCTCTTCTCCTAAAAATGTATATCCTGTGGCTGAACAGGCAGATAGGAAAGATGCTTTTGAATTATAAAACCACACCTGTCATGATTGCATCCCTCTCCCTAACCCACTTAACTCTGCTTCAGTGTCTGCTCTTCTGTAAAATATTTGTGTCAAAAGTTTTCTTTTATTGAAAATATTTTTGTCCTTTTCCTTCTTTTTTTTTTAATTTTATTTGACAGACAGAGATCCCAAGTAGGCAGAGGTAGGCGGGTAGAGAGGGGGAAGCAGGCTTCCTGCTGAGCAGAGAGCCCCATGTTCTCTACCTGTAGAATGCAGTAACTGAACAAGATTCTCTCAAAGTTCTTTCCCACTTCTATACAAACTTATAATTCTGATCATCTTATTTGTTTAATATGTATCTATATTTCTTGCTTAAAGAAGGGTCTCTCCAGGCCCTGAATGACTGAAAAATACAATATCTCCAACAGGAATGATACCAAACTCAATGGAGTCTTGGCTTCTGAACTCCTGAGAGCTTCACAAAGTCAGCAGGGTTTTCTAAAAAGGCAGAGAAACAAGTGCATGGTCTTTTTCTCCAGACAAGCTCTCTTAGGTCATTAGGATTTCCTCATCAATGATACATGGTATTCCAGATGTTTATAACAGAAAGGGTGGAAATTTCTTCACTCAACTAAATACTCACTTTTTATATGTATAACTGGGTTAAAACCAGGAAATATAAGCTTGTGGAGAAGATATGATTAAATTCAATTTTTTCTCTATATATTTGGAAGGGCTACTGTTTTAGTTCTTATATAAATAATTCAGTACCTATTTCTAGGAAATTCATTCATCACATATTTCCTGGACTTTTTCTATGTGCCAGCCACTGTTTTAGGCAGGTGATACAGTGTTAGACAAAGCAGAAAGGGTGCCTATACCAAAAACTTTTAATTTTGTATTTGTGAAAAGCATACTAACACTAGAAGAAGGGTAAGTAAAATAGTGCCTGAAGGCTACACGAATGCTTTTGATCAGTTACTTCCTAATTTTTTAGTGGTGACTCACTTGTCAGTTTGATGAACTACTCTCTCCATTCTACCAAACCCCACTGCCACACCCATGATTCACATGCTCCAAGTCTTAACTTGTCTTTATATCAGTGGCCAGTTTCCCTATAGCTTTACTATTACTTTCAATCCTTTCAGTCAAAATATACCTAAAGCAGTGAATGAAAACCCAAATAAAATTCACACCCAGGTGTTTGTAATTTATCAATGTGTTTTGGTTTAAACTTACTCAAGTAACATATGCAAAGATATGCAAGTTCTACCAATGTCTTTTTTGATTATCATTTTATCTTCCTTATTTGTCTTTTAGGAATTTTTTCTAGGATTTTCTTATTCCTTCTCCTATTCATCACTTTACTTTCTCACTCTCTTTCCAATACATCTTCACTCTTCCCCTTATGTGTTCTTCCTGCCTGTCCTTTACACATGCTACTGATTCTGATTTCACCATGTTGATTACACTCAATTCCATATTTTGCATTGTAATTGTCCAGTTATAATAATTAAAGTTTATGAATAGATTATATTATATGTTATAAATGGAAGGTTAGACTAATAGGTTCATGTAGTGTGGGATTTTCTTGTTTATAAAAATTATCACTCAAACTCCAAGACAAACATAATTTCAGTAGTATTAGACTAACAGTAGTGGGAATTCCCAAATCTGACAAATTAGTTCAGAGATTTTAATGGATTTATAAGATAAAACACCCACTTTTATGATAAGATCCTGAAGTATAGGTTTTACATATTTTATCTTAGCCTCATGTGATCTCAAGAAGCCATTATTCTTTAGCTTCAACTTTATTTCTCCAAACTGAATTTGATGATGAGCTTGGAAAGTCACCAAACACATTCTCTTCAGCAGGTAGAGGATATTGCTATGAATTTCTTCCATGAGATAAGGATGACCTTTTGACTCTACAATGCTCCCCAGATTTAACTACCCCCCCCACAAAGCATTATGCCCTTTTAATTTAGATGATTTAAATGTGAATAAAAGCCCAGTGATGGCAGTATGAATGAATTGGTAAAGCATGGTTTACAGAGAAAATGTTAGAAACAGTATTTAGAACATGTAGGTAAGAGAAGGTAGAAGACAATGTAAAATTGGAGAGGTAAAAAAAATAATTTCATATATGTGGAAATAGGAAAAGAATAAAACCTACTTGTGTTCATCTGCTATATTCCCATAACATTGCTTTTTCTATCCCATTTGCACTTCATTGTCTCCATTTACTTACCACTTATTGTGTCTCTCTTAATATTTGCTAAGTATTTCCTAACATTACTAACCTTGTTCACTCTGAACTGGGTGGGACCACCAGAACATCTTTCTTTCTATTTATTTCATGGTTAGCAGAATTCATTACAAATGGCCAACCCTAGTCAAACTGAAGCAGGGAAGATGCTCTGTCAATTATCTGGATGGAAATGCCCCCAAATTTCCAACTTAATGGTAGTTTTATATAAATGACAAGAAGCTTAATCAGGACCCTTTAGTTACTAAGCTATATCTACTCCTCTCACAAACCCATGCACACATCTTAATAATCACATCTATGAACCAATTCCTGGCAGTTTATGAAGATGGCTGATTAAGCAAGAGAACAATTAGAGTGTTACTTCCTCAGTTAATTTGTCATCCAATAATTGTGAGTCAATCCTTGTTTTCAAACATTCTTAATAAAGCATTTCTTGAACTCTCCATCCTCTTTGATTTTTTAAAAAGATTTATTTATTTATTTTAGAGAGTGAGAGACCATCTGCAGGGGTGGGGCAGAGGAAGAAGGAGAGTGAGGGAATTTCAAATTGACTCCATGCTGAGCACAGAGCCTGATGTGGGGCTCCATTTCATGACCCTGAAATCATGACCTGCTGAAACCAAGAACAGAATGCTCAACAAAATAAATAACTAGGTGTCCTTTTGATGTTTTTATCAAAAAAACAAAGTACATATACCAAATAATATTTTAAATCTAAAGAGATCTTTTTAATACTAAAAAAATCAGAATCAATTACTGTTATTTAAAATATTGACTATGCAATTTGTTTACTTTTTTGCACTTAATATTCTAGAGAAAAATCTTCCTAGTGCTACTATAAACTCTTTTATAAACTTTTATTTTAATAACTATTACATTTCATTATATGCAAGTATTGTAACAGACTTAAAACTAATGTTTGGCATTTAAATTGTTCAGGTTTTCCACTGCAGAGTGTAATGAACATTTCTGTGCCAGAAACTTTTTCTGTCAAATAGAACTCCATAAGGAGTACCATTGCACCAAATGATAAGGATCAAGATTACTGATACATAATTCAAAATGTTTTCTTTAATGCTTGAATCAGACTGTATTTCCCCGGCAATGTATGAAGATACCTATTTCACTGAGGCTTCCTGGTTTTGATAATAACTACAAAATTCTTTGTAATTTAATAGGAAACTAATATATATTTTATCTTATTTCTTTGATTTGTAAAGAAGAAATGAATATACCTACACACAGAGTTGACATTTGTGAATTCTCTTTTGATATCAATTATGTCTAGTAGGTTTTGAAAGTTTTACTGAATAGTTTGATCTCTTTTTTTATATTATAAAGATACAAACCTTTTGTCTCTCTATTACATTTCAATTATAAGTATGATTTATGTGTTCCTTTGGAGCAAATTGTTTTTAAGGACTTATGAGAAACAGACTTCAGAAGTGTCTTAACTATTGTTATGTTAACTGTTACTCTTCTATACTCATTTCTAATTTTTTATTATTCTTTTAAAAGGTCTGTCTATTTTTTGTTTCAAAAAAACTTTTTTATATGCTCATGTACACTCTTCAATTTTCTAGGAGCCAATACATATTATTTTTGTTCTTAATTTTTATTATTTTCTTTTACCTGAATTCCTTGAGTTTAATTTGTACATCCATTTCTAACTTCTTAAGTTGCCTGATTACTTCATGTACTTGAATAAATAAGAGCAAATTTAATGCAACAGATGGCCTCTGAGTGCAGCTTTGGTCATACTACCAAACCCATACCCTGGGTTCCCATGATTTTGTTAATAATTTACTATCAGTTAAATAAAAGGTCTGTCAGTAACCAATTTAAATTATCAACAGTTAACACATAGTTTTTAGTGCCTCAAAGCTGATCTTTCTTTCATTTCTTTCAGAAATGTTACTGAGACTTGTACAATCCTTGGAATACAGGTCTTCCTTTTTCTTTTCTTCTCTTTGTGCTATGTGGGAATTATCTTGGGAAACCTCTTCATTATGTTAACAGTGATTTTGGATTTTCACTTACACAACATATCACTCATTCATTGACCTGGGGCTTTCATCCACCACAGTTCCTAGGATGATCTCTGATCTTTTAAGTGGTTGCAAAATCATTTCCTTCCACAACTGCATGATACAAATGTTCTTTATTCATGTCATGGGAGGAGTTGAGATGGTACTACTCATAGCCATGACATATGGCAGGTACACAGCAATTTGCAAGCCTCTCCACTATCTAACTAGTATGAATCCCCAAATGCGCATGCTTTTGATAGTAGCTGCTTGGATCACTGGGCGACTCATGCTGTGTTTCAGTTTGTTTTTGTCATAAATTTACCTTTCTGTGGCCCTAATAATGTGGGGAACTTTTACTGTGATTTCCCTAGGGTTATTAAACTTGCATGTATGGACACTTACAAACTAGAATTTGTGGTCACTGCCAACAGTGTCTTCATATCTATGGGCACCTTCTTTTTCTTAATTGTATCATACATCTTTATTCTGATAACTGTCAGACAACATTCTTCAAAAGATTTATCCAAAGCATTCATCACTCTGTCAGCTCACATCACTGTAGTGGTTTCGTTTTTTGCTCCATGCATGTTTCTCTACGTGTGGCCTTTCCCTACCAAGTCAATGGATACATTTTTGCCATCATAGACTGCCATCAGTCCCATATTAAATCCTGCCATCCATACTTTAAGGAACAGAGATATGAAAGTGGCAATGAGAAGGCTGCGTTAAAGAGTTGTAAGTTCTAGGGAGATGCCATAACAGATTTCACTGGTAAGAGCACAAGGTGAATGTCATGAACCGTCAGGACCCTCATGACCACCATGAACACTATGGATTAAGTACAATTTTGTTACTGCCCTTAAAAAACTGAGAACTCTACATAAAAGAGGTATTGAATCAATGAACTTCACTTTCAAATAGAGCTGCAGTTATTGCTGTTAAGTATGAAAAATAAAGCATTATATATTTCTTCCTACCTACAATACTAAATGGCAATTATCATCAATGAGTACATTCAATTTTCATGTTTTTTATCTCTATGTAAATACATACATGTATATATGGTTGAATTTTATTTATCAATATTTTCATATTGATTATAAGCATTGCTAGAAATCAATATTTCTTATGGAAATTTTGTGGATCCAATGGATAAAATGTGAGTTAATTCAAACCAGCACCCATTAAAAGTCAAGAAAGAAATATTTCTCATCCTAATTATATTTTATGTTAGATAAAGAGGCAGGCAACACTATGCTACAATTCCCAAGAATTGTTTACCATCTTTAATTGTCAAAGTATTTTGTACAATGTTACTTTAGAAATACACTCTACTATTTTACATAATGCAAAATTTGTCTATATTCCATTTTTTCAACAGATTTCTGTCATCCTTGCAGTCTTCCTCAAAGAATTCCTTTATTCACCCTAAAACAGTAAATATAATTATCAAAGCATTTCAAGGATGTTATTACCTAAAGAAAAGCATCCAACCCAGATCTCACCTTATATAATATACCTATACCTAATCCAGGGTGCTTAGGACAAAGAATATGGCTGACATTTTTACTTTACTTTTCCAGGTAAAACTTGGGAAGTCTGATGAGTCAAGAAGCATGACTGAGAAATCAGCTGGACACATCCCAATGACTGATTTAAGAAACATTAATTGTGGTGACTCAGCTCAGTTTTAACTGCTGAATTGTAATTAAAGCTGCTCAAAAAAGTGGTAAAAAATAAATGACACTTTCTTTTTACTGGTGAAGGTATTTTCCCCTATATTTTATCTAAAAGAGGTAATAAATGCTATATGCTATCCTCTGTATAGTATCTAAAGCATTATTGTTTATTGTCTACTTAATCCATCCAGATTATAATATTGGAACTTTATCTTATTGCTTTCACTATGACTCTTTAAAAAAAAAGTCACCTTTAACAGAGAAAGACAAACACACACACAGAGAGAGAAAGACAAATACTCTATGATATCACTTATTGGTGAAATCTCAAACAAAAAACAAATGAAAAACAAATTGACTTGTAGAGAAAAAAACCTGGTGGATGCCACAAGGCAGGTGGGTGGGGTATGGGAGAAATAAAGGGGATTCATAATACAAACATCCGGTTTTAAAGAAAGTAAGTCATAGAGATGAAAAGTAGAGCATATGGAATAAAATCAATAATGTTGTAATAATGTATGTTGACAGACGATGACTATACTTAGTGTACTGAGCATTGAGTAAGGTACAGAATTGTCAAATCAATGTTTTATACATTTGAAAGTAACATCACATTGTATGTCACTATATTGGAATATAAAGAGAATTAAGGGAAATGTAGATATAAGGAAATAAACTTTCATTTGCACAGAAAAACAAAATCACCCTTAGATTCAGTGAAGTACTAGAAATACCTAAGAAAGCTGAGAAACTGTGACAACAGCCCCTGACTCAAAAAGATTCCGTGTGCATCCTCAAGGGAAAACCTGTGAGACTATATGATTTAGTCTCAGCACTCAAACTTCAGGCTGGCTATTTCCAGATCTCCTCACTTGCCTCCAGTCAATTCATAAAAGGCTCTTAACCAAGTGACTTACTAAGGAACACCAATCAGACACACTTTATTCTCTTAGAAATGTTTTGCTTCAAGACAAAGTGCAAAAAGGAAAATCTGTACTTTTCCTTGCTCTGAAAATTGTTGCAGTCTCTTCCAGATATGAAGGAGGTAGGTGGAATGATGAAAGTGAAAGTAACCACAGTATAGCATTTTACTGACAACTATATGTTTCTATTAGTAAGAACCCATTTGGCAGAATTCAATTGCATGTGCCTCTTCAAGAAAAGTGGAAGGTCCTCTGAGGTCAGTTCAAATATTTAGAAGAGTTAGTATGAATATTAACAAGGATTGCCCTAGGTGTTATAAAACTTAGTATATGTTATACAAGTGTTTTAAGTGTTTAGTCCTTCTGAGTCTTTCAGGCTAATCTCTTCTTTCCTTTCTTTTTAATGATCCCTTTTCCATATACCCAGAAGCAGTGTTTTCTTACTTACCTCTTTCCATCCTTCCTACAATACAATCTGGCTTCGGATATTTCTTTCACATATAGGTGTAAATCATACTTCTAGAGTTATGGAATTTCACCTTTGAGAGATTTTGATCCAATGAGCTCATTTGTAAACAGGAAAACTAAGGCTTCAATATTCTGAATCACATGCCAAAATCACACAGTAACTTTGTACTAAAATCCCCAAGTCTCCTGACTTCAATCTCAGTGAAACTTATGAGGACTTTAGGTCTTTTTCTTTAAAGAGGGGTAAAAGATATTTAGGACAAACATGACACCCTCATTGTTGAATTTTAAGTTTAATCTAGTACATAGGGAAAGATTTTCTTTCCCTATAGCTGTAGCTGGCTCTTCATGAATGCTATAGCCAGTGTCGAAGACTCTGGAGAACTTCTTCAATAAACTTAATGTTTAACTTAGAATCAATAGAATTCTTCCCAAACTCCTTGAGCCATTTTTGAAGAATCAGATATGAGCTTTACATAGTTAGCAGGTCTCCTGTAACTGAGAATCCATCATCATCATTCACTCCTCCATAGCATACACTCAGGAAATGAGATGTCTTAACTCAGTGAGCAAGAAATTCGTCTTGTGAGGAGCAGCATATCTGAATTCTTGTTACCATGCTATAAAGTCTTTTTGCTGCAGAAGAGAAACCATTACCCTTGGTATATTTCTTATGGAGATGTATCAAGTTTGTCCTCTCAGTGAAATGAAATGGTTGCAGTACATAAGTAATTACTGAAGTCCCATTCTAAGTTGCATACTTTGATTCTTAAGAACGATCCTAACCAATCAGTCACATCAGAAATGATCTCACAACAGGAATCCCATCCTCTCTGTCGTCAACGATCACTATGATTGTATTTACTACTGTGCTAAGCAGGAGGGAAGAGAGAGGTTATGCTTGTTTTATTATTTGACTTCTTTTTATACATGGAAATACAATTAGAATTGCCAAATTCATACAGAACTTTGAAAATAGTAATAGGGAACATTAGTGGATAGGGCTAAGTAATGGAATTGGGATATGGAAGAGAAAAGTGTAATTTCCAAAGGGAATGCAATATCCATGATTAGGGAAATGTTGAAAAGAAATACTACTACTCCCCCCAAAATTTGGTAAAAATAACACACTATACTTTCAAGCCTCTTTAGGACCCATCTATTTGCACAATTACTCAGAATAAAATCACTTACGTCATTTTTAAAAAAAATCTCCCACATCCTGTTGACAAATGTCCTGTTCTTACTACCTTAATAATGGCTATTATGTATAGACTATTCACTATTTGTTAGAAATTTGTATTAAACAATTGAACATAATTCTTTTTTTTATTATTTATTTGACAGAGAGAGATCACAAGTAGACAGAGAGTCAGGCAGAGAGAGAGAGAGGGAAGCAGGCTCACCGCTGAGCAGAGAGCCCGATGCGGGACCCGATCCCAGGACCCTGAGATCATGACCCGAGCCGAAGGCAGCGGCTCAACCCACTGAGCCACCCAGGAGCCCCTTGAACATAATTCTTCAATAGTTCTGTGTTATACTCATAATAAAATACCTTAGCAGGCATTCCAGAATCCTTTTTCAATTTTATCTCCTATTAAACTCTTTCACATTATCTCTCATGCGATTTTTTTGCATTTTTCTCACTTTTCATTTCACCACCGAATCACCTTTTATTATTTCCCTGATATTTTTATTCTATTTTTCATCTTTAATTATATTTTGGATTAAATCCTTTTCTTCTAAGCACTTCCATATCACTAAGTGGTAAGTATGAATTCCATTCGCTGTTAAGGCCTCTTACCTTCTATTCTAGAATACTCATTTATTTTAACTTCTCCAAAGATGATTTCTACATCTGTCTTGGCTCTCACATTTCTATCCAAGCTTCTGAGAGACTATGAAAATTATTTTGGAATTCTGTCCCTCACTCATGCCCTATGGAGTATTAGATTAGTGGGCATGTTGAGAATATTTAAGCCAGTACATTCATTCTAAAGATGGGAAAACAGAAGAACAAGGAGTTGAAATTCAATCATCTTGTTATGATTGTTATTTCTAGAATAAAAATAAAATTCATTAATGATTATTGGGGAGCCAGGGTTCCTCTATGAATCAAAAGGTGATAATCTTACTGCTAATAATTATCTAAATCTATTGTGCACTCACTAAATACAAAAATTGTCCAAAAAACTTTACTTTTACTACTTCATTTGAAATTCATAATAACCATAAGAATTGAATATAATTAGTATCCACATTTGTAAAAATGGTAAAAATAAGACTTAAGTAGGGACCTTAAAATGTCCACAGACTACATTCAAAACTTGTGCATTACAAATTGCCTCACATAGCAAAACTGTGAATAAGGATTTGTCTTAGTTTGCTGGAGAGGTTTCCAATGACCAAAATATAAAATTATCATGATGGGCTACAAAACTTCTAAGAGTACTTTTTCAAAAATGGATGTCATAAAATGCTGCTATAAATGTAAAGATCATATAATATTACATTTATGTAAGAGCTAAGAGAGTGGTTACAGAATCTAAACTGTTTTGGAACTCAAGGAAAAGGAGTCAAATGTAGGCTGGCAGTATAGACTTAATCTGGCAGAGAGAACAGCATAAACAAAGGTATTTTATTAGGATAATTATTAGGATAAGTGGAAATACCAAGTAGACTTGAATAAGTGGATGATAAGGCATCATCAGGAAGAGTGTAAGATAAAATAGTAGGTTTAGACTGTGTGCATTTTGAAAGTGTGTGTTAAACCACAGAAAGTCATTATGTGAGTGAGCAGAATACAAAATGAGACTTTGAATTGGAATCTAATCATTCTTACTTCCTTCTTACTCTGTTCTTCAAGGTAACTACAGAGGCTGTTCCCTGGAATGAATCAATAAGTGACACAAATTACTCCATGGTCACAGAGTTCATATTTCTGGGACTCTCCAATTCTCAGGAATTGCAGATTTTCCTATTTGTGTTCTCTTTTGTATTCTATGTAGGAATTGTGTGTGGAAACCTTCTTATTGTCATAACTGTGGCCTCTGACTCCCACCTTCACTCCCCCATGTACTTCCTGCTGGCTAACCTCTCACTCACTGACCTGTGTCTGTCTTCTGTCACAGTCCCCAAGATGATCGCTGACTTTTTCAGTAAACGCAAAGTCATCTCTTTCAAGGGCTGCCTTGCTCAGATATTTCTCCTTCACTTTTTTGGTGGGAGTGAGTTGGTGATCCTTATAGCCATGGCCTTTGACAGATATATAGCAATCTGTAACCCCCTTCACTACACTACTGTTATGTGTGGCAATGTATGTGTTGGGCTTGTGGCAGCTGCATGGGGGACTGGTTTCCTCCACTCAGTGAGCCAGCTGGCCTTTGCAGTAAACTTACCTTTCTGTGGTCCTAATGAGGTTGATAGCTTTTATTGTGACCTACCTAGGGTTATCAAACTTGCTTGTACAGACACCTATAGGTTGGATATCATGGTCATCGCTATTAGTGGTGTGCTCACTGTGTGTTCTTTTGTTTTCCTAATCATCTCCTATGTTATCATCCTAGTGACCATCCAACAACGCCCTTCACACCAGTCATCCAAGGCCCTGTCCACTTTGACTGCTCACATCACAGTAGTTCTTTTGTTTTTTGGACCATGTATCTTCATTTATGCCTGGCCATTCCCCATCAAGTCATTAGATAAATCCCTTGCTGTGTTTTATTCTGTTGTCACTCCTCTCTTGAACCCAGTTATATACACATTGAGGAACAAGGACATGAAGACTGCAATGAAACGTTTGAGAAAACGGAATGTGAACTCTGGGGAAAAGTCTTAGATCTCCTGTAACTGTAAGGCTAATCTAAGACAATGACGTAGCAAAGTTGATAAATTATTTAGTAAAACTCATGAAAATCTTACCTCCATTTCCATATCCTTTAGTAATTTTCTAAAACTTTCACATACATTGTCTCAATTTATCCTTTGACAATCTTGCATTTTATATTTTTAGATACAGATAAAAAGTTGATATGCCTTCCAAATGTTATCTCACTAATCCTCAGAACAACAGTAAAAATATGTCAATATATGTACACTCCTGTGATCACCCGAGGAGTCCTGAGCATAATACAGGGAAAGACAGAAACTAGCCTGATTTTTTTTTTTTTTTACATTTTACTTGGCTCATTTTCCCTAAAAACATGAAGGAAGCAACTGCCATATGCCTCACTCAAAAAATATTCTTAGTGCTCAGAATATTTATCAGCTAACTTTAAAGAGATTTAGAAAAGAAACTCTTCACATTGTAACAGTCCATAGTCCCTTCCAATTACTAGAGCAACCCATAATCCATGAGTTCCTCCATGAAATCATCAGGAGTGACAGAAGAGGGAGTCTACCTACTATCCTGTGCATACAAGAAGAGCTCATATGCAGTAAAATGTACATAGAAGAATCCACGTCTCTCAACAGGTTGGCACAAAGTACATCAATTTGGTCCATCCATGTCATTTTCCATGGTTAGCTTTTAAGAACATATTTTGAAGTCAAAAGAGATGGGTTCCTCTAATTATGCATTACTAACCATGACCAGGCATTTTGTCTAACTTGCCTAACCCTCAATTTCCGTGTGTGTAGAAGAAGGTAATAATACCTATGCATATGGTTACTATGAGGGATAATGAGACAATAGATATAAATCAGATAAATAGCACATTTTGTGGCAAGTTATCTGGACACAATAAATATCAACTACAACTGTCATTATTGTAAAAAGCCTATATGCCAACAAACAAAAAGTTCTCAACCCTGGGGTGTCTGGGTTGCTCAGTGGATTAAGCTGCTGCTTTTGGCTCAGGTCATGATCTCAGGGTCCTGGGATGGAGCCCCGCATCTGCCTCAGCATCCCTGCTGAGTGGAGAGCCTCCTTCCTCTCTCTCTGCCTACTTGTGATCTCTCTCTCTGTCAAATAAATAAATAAAATCTTTAAAAAAAAAGTTCTCAACCCTTATTTTATCCCAACATACTTGAAAGATAGGATATCTATCAATCTTAACAAATGTTCATTTGAAGACATCATAGTTTTAAGTGTGCATATATTTATTTGCAAGTGTGTACCCATGCTCATACACTGTACCATGCTAGGAAGACATGCCAAAAAGTCAAGACAGAAGTACAGGCAATAGTGAAATAAGTCAAGCAGAGAGAGTCAAGTATCATATGGTTTCACTTATTTGTGGAGCATAACAAATAACATGGAGGACATGGGGAGATGGAGAGGAGAAGGGAGTTGAGGGAAGTTGGAAGGGGAGATGAACCATGAGAGACTATGGACTCTGAAAAACAACCTGAGGGTTTTGAAGGAGCAGGGGGTGGGAGGTGGGGAAACAGGTGGTGGGTAATAGGGAGGGCACGTACTACGTGGAGCACTGGGTGTGGTGCAAAAACAATGAATACTATTACGTTGAAAATAAATTTTTTTAAAAAGTACAGGGAATATAATTTTTTTAAAAGCTTGGCAAATGAATCTGATAAATAGCTCCACTCTCCAGCAAGAATCACTGAATTAGGCTAATATTGAAGATTAAATATTCTAAGAAAAAAAAGGAATGTAGTTTTCCAAAGTGAAGCTCGAATTAATATGAGAGTCGAATGATAAGAGAATCAAAATTATTTTAGCCACAGGAAAAAAAAGAGAATAGAAACTCCGTAGCAGGTTAAAAACACATAAGAAAATAAGTATAAGATAAAAGCAGTATTTCAAATCAGTGGAGGAAGGGAGAACCTGATAATGTCATGGTAGAACAACTGGACAACAATACAGGAAATGATATATTGGAACTTTTTCTCATGTCATATGCCAGGACAATTTCTAACTAAAATTCAAGCCTAAGTCTTTTTTCTTAACTATACAAATATTAACAGAAAACATGGATTATATCTTTGTAACCCCTGAATACAATAAAGATTGATAATATTAACTATATCAAATTAAAGTTTTAAATGCAAGATAAAACCATGAGCAAGGCAGAAAAGATAAATGTAATATTAGAGAAAAGTTTTTACAGCTCACATCACAAAGAATAATAGCTATAACAGTAAAGTACTTCTAAAAAATACCAGCAAACAAACAAATGGGCAAAACATGAATATACAATTGATATTTAAGGAGATATAAACAATGCTTAAATACATAAAAAAGTTCAAGCTCTCATATTAAGATATATACAGAGTAAAACCAATGTGAATATTAGTTTTCATCATAAGGTATGAAATATCTGACTTCAATAGTTAATAATACAAACTATTGGTTCAGCTATACAGAAAGGGGCACCATCTGCATTGTTGATAAGAATACAAAATAGTAATAGAGCTTGAAGTTCGGAATTGTGATGCCACCAACTTTGGCTTTCTTTTTCAATATTCCTTTGGCTATTTAAGGTCTTTTCTGGTTCCATATAAATTTTAGGATTATTTGTTCCATTTCTTTGCAAAAAATGGATGGTATTTTGATAGGGATTGCATTAAATGTGTAGATTGCTTTAGGTAGCATAGACATTTTCACAATATTTATTCTTCCAATCCAGGAGCATGGATAATTTTTCCATTTCTTCGTGTCTTCCTCAATTTCTTTCATGAGTACTTTATAATTTTCTGCATATAGATTCTTAGACTCTTTGGTTAGGTTTATTCCTAGGTATCTTATGGTTTTGGGTGTATTGTAAATGGGATTGACTCCTTAATTTCTCTTTCTTCTGTCTTGTTGTTGGTGTACAGAAATGCAACTGATTTCTGTGCATTGATTTTATATCCTGACACTTTACTGAATTCCTGTACAAGTTCTAGCAGTTTTGGAGTGGAGTCTTTTGGGTTTTCCACATATAGTATCATATCATCTGCGAAGAGTGATAGTTTGACTTCTTCTTTGCCAATTTGGATGCCTTTAATTTCTTTTTGTTGTCTGATTGCTGAGGATAGGACTTCTAGTACTATGTTGAATAGCAGTGGTGATAATGGATATCCCTGCCGTGTTCCTGACCTTAGCGGAAAAGCTTTCAGTTTTTCTCCATTGAGAATGATATTTGCGGTGGGTTTTTCATAGATGGCTTTGATAATATTGAGGTATGTGTCCTCTATCCCTATACTTTGAAGAGTTTTGATCAGGAAGGGATGCTGTACTTTGTCAAATGCTTTTTCAGCATCTATTGAGAGTATCATATGGTTCTTGTCCTTTCTTTTATTAATGTGTTCTATTACATTGATTGATTTGCGGATGTTGAACCAACACTGCAGCCCTGGAATAAATCCCACTTGGTCATGGTGAATAATCCTTTTAATGTACTGTTGAATCCTATTGGCTAGTATTTTGGCGAGAATTTTTGCATCTGTGTTCATCAAGGATATTGGTCTGTAGTTCTCTTTTTTGGTGGGATCCTTGTCTGGTTTTGGGATCAAGGTGATGCTGGCCTCATAAAATGAGTTTGGAAGTTTTCCTTCCATTTCTATATTTTGGAACAGTTTCAGGAGAATAGGAATTAGTTCTTCTTTAAATGTTTGGTAGAATTCCCCTGGGAAGCCGTCTGGCCCTGGGCTTTTGTTTGTTTGGAGATTTTTGATGACTGTTTCAATCTCCTTACTGGTTATGGGCCTGTTCAGGTTTTTTATTTCTTCCTGGTTCAGTTGTGGTAGTTTATATGTCTCTAGGAATGCATCCATTTCTTCCAGATTGTCAAATTTGTTGGCGTAGAGTTGCTCATAGTGTGTTCTTATAATTGTCTGTATTTCTTTGGTGTTAGTTGTGATCTCTCCTCTTTCATTAATGATTTTACTGATTTGGGTCCTTTCTCTTTTCTTTTTGATGAGTCTGGCCAGGGGTTTATCAATCTTATTGATTCTTTCAAAGAACCAGCTCCTAGTTTCATTGATTTTTTCTATTGTTTTTTTGGTTTCTATTTCATTGATTTCTGCTCTGATCTTTATGATTTCTCTTCTCCTGCTGGGTTTAGGGTTTCTTTCTTGTTCTTTCTCCAGCTCCTTTTCGTGTAGGGTTAGGTTGTGTACTTGAAACCTTTCTTGTTTCTTGAGAAAGGCTTGTACCGCTATATATTTTCCTCTCAGGACTGCCTTTGCTGTGTCCCACAGATTTTGAACTGTTGTGTTTTCATTATCATTTGTTTCCATGAATTTTTTCAATTCTTCTTTAATTTCCTGGTTGACCCATTCATTCTTTAGAAGGATGCTATTTAGTCTCCATGTATTTGAGTTCTTTCCAGCTTTCCTCTTGTGATTGAGTTCTAGCTTCAGAGCATTGTGGTCTGAAAATATACAGGGAATGATCCTAATCTTTTGATACTGGTTGAGACCTGATTTGTGACCCAGGATGTAATCTATTCTGGAGAATGTTCCATGTGCACTAGAGAAGAATGTGTATTCTGTTGCTTTGGGATGAAATGTTCTGAATATATCTGTGATGCCCATCTGGTCCAGTGTGTCATTTAAGGCCTTTATTTCCTTGTTGATCTTTTGCTTGGATGATCTGTCCATTTCAGTGAGGGGAGTGTTAAAGTCCCCTACTATTATTGTATTATTATTGATGTGTTTCTTTGATTTTGTTATTAATTGGTTGATATAGTTGGCTGCTCCCACGTTAGGGGCATAGATATTTAAAATTGTTAGATCTTCTTGTTGGACAGACCCTTTGAGTAGGATATAGTGTCCTTCCTCATCTCTTATTATAGAAGCTGTCATCATCAAGACAGCATGGTACTGGCACAAAAACAGACACATAGATCAATGGAACAGAATAGAGAGCCCAGAAATAGACCCTCAACTCTATGGTCAACTAATCTTCAACAAAGCAGGAAAGAATGTCCAATGGAAAAAAGACAGCCTCTTCAATAAATGGTGCTGGCAAAATTGGACAGCCACATGCAGAAAAATGAAATTGGACCACTTCCATACACCACACATGAAAATAGACTCAAAATGGATGAAGGACCTCAATGTGAGAAAGGAATCCATCAATATCCTTGAGGAGAATGCAGGCAGCAACCTCTTCGACCTTAGCCGCAGCAACATCTTCCTAGGAACATCGGCAAAGGCAAGGGAAGCAAGGGCAAAAATGAACTATTGGGATTTCATCAAGATCAAAAGCTTTTGCACAGCAAAGGAAACAGTTCACAAAACCAAAAGACAACTGACAGAATGGGAGAAGATATTTGCAAACGACATAACAGATAAAGGGCTAGTATCCAAAATCTATAAGGAACTTAGCAAACTCAACACCCAAAGAACAAACAATCCAATCAAGAAATGGGCAGAGGACATGAACAGACATTTCTGCAAAGAAGATATCCAGATGTCCAACAGACACATGAAAAAGTGCTCCACGTCACTCGGCATCAGGGAAATACAAATCAAAACCACAATGAGATACCACCTCACACCAGTCAGAATGGCTAAAATGAACAAGTCAGGAAATGACAGATGCTGGAGAGGATGTGGAGAAAGGGGAACCCTCCTCCACTGTTGGTGGGAATGCAAGCTGGTGCAACCACTCTGGAAAACAGCATGGAGGTTTCTCAAAATGTTGAAAATAGAACTACCCTATGACCCAGCAATTGCATTACTGGGTATTTACCCTAAAGATACAAACATAGTGATCCGAAGGGGCACATGTACCCGAATGTTTATAGCAGTAATGTCTACAATAGCCAAACTATGGAAAGAACCTAGATGTCCATCAACAGATGAATGGATAAAGAAGATGTGGTATATATACACGATGAAATACTATGCAGGCATCAAAAGAAATGAAATCTTGCCATTTGCGACGACATGGATGGAACTAGAGGGTATCATGCTTAGTGAAATAAGTCAATTGGAGAAAGACAACTATCATATGATCTCCCTGATATGAGGACATGGAGATGCAACATGGGGGGTTAGGGGGATAGGAGAAGAATAAATGAAACAAGATGGGATTGGGAGGGAGACAAACCATAAATGACTCTTAATCTCACAAAACAAACTGGGGGTTGCTGGGGGGAGGTGGGGTTGGGAGAGGGGGAGGGCGTTATGGACATTGGGGAGGGTATGTGCTATCGTGAGTGCTGTGAAGTGTGTAAACCTGGTGATTCACAGACCTGTACCCCTGGGGATTAAAATACATTATATGTTTATAAAAAAAAAATTGCAGGAGGAGGTGAACTATAAGAGACTATGGACTCTGAAAAACAACCTGAGGGTTTTGAAGGGTCAGGGGTGGGAGGTTGGGTGAACAGGTGATGGGTAATAGGGAGGGCACATTTTGCATGGAGCACTGGGTGTTGTGCAAAAACAATGAATACTGTTACGCTGAAAAAATTAAAAAAATAAAAAAAAAGAATACAAAATAGTGTTGCCTCTTTACATTATTTATAAAATTTACCATGCTACTAACTTTTCATCCAACAATCCTAATTCTATCCTAACAACATATTTCAAAAATATAAAATAACCAATGCATAAGGTTACTTGTGGCAGCATTGTTTTTAACAGTAGAAGATTGAAAAATGCCCAAAAGACAGTGAGAAAAAAAAACTGCATAAATTATACATAATGGAACACTATGGTACTATAAAAATTGCTGAGGAATATCTCAAAAAAAAAAAAAAACCAGCTATGGAGGAATCTCAAGATATATGTTAAATAAAAACAGTAAATTGAAAAAGAATTGAAAACATCTCCAGGATGTTAATTTTTATGTTCAAATGGGGATACATGTATTAGTCTTGTATGTATATATAATTTATAAACATACATTTTATAAATACTTATAGATATATATTTTCAACAATAAACCAAAAATTAAAAATGGTTTCTTATGGAGAGAGGAAGAGAGAGGGCAAAGGACAGGGATAAGGGCTAGATTTTTCAGAATATATCTTATTTTACAGTTTTGACATTGAAATCATGTAAATGTTTTTATATAATTAAAAATAAAATTAAATCAAAAGAAAAAGTTCTCTAAGATAAGTCATGAAAGGAATCTCAAAAACGTTCAATATTAACACCTTAACAACCTATGTTATCTGACCACAATTCAATTAAATTAGAAAGCAACAACTATAAGATATATAGAAAAGCCCAGGTATATTAAAACTAACCATCTATCTCTGAACACTTTCAAGAAAGAATTACAATGCAATCTGAAAATATTTTAACTGAATTATAATAAAATTACAATATGTCAGAATTTGTTATGCAACTAAAGAGAACTTTGAAATGTATTAGTTTAACATTGTGTTTTAAGTAGTAGAGAGCATTATCTAAGCTTCTCACTTAAAAAGTTAGGAGAAAAAACGTACATTAAATCCAAACAAGTGGAAATAGAAATATTACACAAAAGAGAACTCACTGAGAGAAAACAGACACAACATGAATTTTGTATTAGTCAGATTCTCCAGAAAACAGAACAATAGTGTATGGGTGTGTGTGTGAGTGTCCAGGTGTGTGTATGTGTCCAGTTGTGTGTGTGTGTGTGTGTGTGTGTGTGTGTGTGTTGATTTTAAAGAACTGGCTCACCCAGTTGTGGAGACTACCAAATGCAAAAGGCTGGCAGACTGAAGACCCAGAGAAGAAGAGCTGATGTTGTAAACTGTGTCCAAAGGCAGAAAAGCCCAGTCCACAATACAGAGAGTGGTCTTTACTGGAAGTGTTTTGTTTTCAATGTTACTCTTATCTAAAAAGTACTTTCAAAGATGTGATACAAAAGGTAAAAGCTACAGAAAAATAAAATAAAATTAGACTTCGTCCAAATAAAACACTTTTTTTGTTCCAAATGTCACTATCAAGAAAGTCAAGAAATCCAATAGATTTCACAGGTGTTCAGAATGATTTGATAACTATCCAGCTGCATTTGAGAAACTAGGAAAACTTAGCACCCCCTATTCCTCTGCCAACTTAACTCCACCCTACTGGAATACTCTTTCATTTTTAAAGGGTGTATTAATTCATTAGCATGTCCAGTCTTTCCCAAACAGAATACTGTGCATTATAAAAAGCCAGAGGAGAAACCACAAGGTGCTGGCAATAGAGGAACATCTTGTTTGGAAGCAAAAACTGCCACAGTATATCCCATTTTTTAAAGAACTTCGTTCCCCTTTACCTTATCCTGTCATAGAGTCTTCAAAGTAATGGCTGTTTTAACTTTGACAAAAGGAAGACTTAAAACAGTAGTGACAAGTTACAGCAGCACCGTTGCTCATAGCTGATAGTCATATTCTCCTCTGTTACCCATTCTAAATATCCCTATCCTCAGGCAGTTCTCCTGATGACCTATGTTACTTGCCTGCTGAGGTGAACCAGGTTTTTATGAGCAGTCTGAGCCCTAGTTAGTGTTCTCACCAATCTATTGTTGCTACAGTTGTTCCACTACTGTTATCATCCATCATGGAGCCAACAAGGCATGGCTCAGTGATCCCTAGTTTTAGACAAACTCTTCACTGTATCACCCATTAAGAAGCAGCAACCTGGTATTTAACCAATATGTGATAAAATGAGGTAACTCAATCTTCTAAATGCTGGTCTTCCAATATGAAGAACCCCAAATGAAAGAAAAACAGGTAAACATTTTAGGTTTATTATAACCCATACTGTCTCCCAACAGAAGCATTCTCCCCACTACAACAAAACCTAAATTTTGAGAACAGAAAACAGAAACTCCACATGAACTTCACTGAGATCTGATAGGAGACACTACTGTTTTCTCTACACCTTTGGTTACAAAACCTGTATATTTTAACCACGGAGAGCACAGCACCATCTGAAGGTCATAGATCAAAGCACATATCTTGAAGCACACACCCCACCTCTACATGATATCATCTTCAAGCTGGTGTCTCAGTTGTAACTTTAACAGGCTATTCCAATGTTTTATCAGATCCACAGCTCCTAATCATGCAATGTAGAAAGGGAAAACAGGTTCCTTAGTTCTGCATGCTTTCATGTACCTTCTTAGCTACAAAGTGAGTAGTCTTGGTCTAAGGAAATATTATGCAATATTTCATGCTGGAAATAAGACACTGTGAATACTTGGATAGTGATGCAGCCAAATGCTCAAAGTAGGAAAGATAATAAATACTCAAAATATATAAATGAATCCCCAAAAGATAAATCTCTGTCCCCTATAGTTTAGAAAGTGTTCAGTGTCAGTAACTACTCTCAGCTGATTGATTTCAGTCCTTAAAACATGGTACCATTTCAAGGCTCTCCCTGTACTGCTGATAGGTTGAACAGTCTACAGTGGCAGTAACTAGCAAAAACTCATTCATGGGTCCAGTGTTCAAGCATTAGATTAGCTGAGGAAAATGCAACTATTTATCCTTTAAATTACCTCATTCAACATGTTACACCTAATGATTCCTTAACTTGATTTCTCAGTGTTCCAGTAAGTTGTGTAATTTCATTCTACTGGTTAAAACCTGACTGACATGTTCCACTCCAATAAAAAGAAAAAAGAACACTTAAACAATTCCACTAGGGAATACTCCAAAAAAGTAATAAGAAAAATATTCTAAATTTCTTTTAGAAATATAGATTTTAAAAGGTGAAACAGCTTATCTGACAGATATAAAATAAAGGGTCTGTCATACCAAAGACACAACTATCAAACTTCTTACTCAGTTACACACTTTTCTAATAATTCACAGATACATATAGCTGCAAGACACAAGTGAAGCAGATATCTGAGAGTGTCAATATAACTCTCCAGGTTCTCTTTTGTTGCATGAGGATGTTACCTGGCCCAGATATAACAGATTAAATATCCAATGTACGTGAAGGATATCACTTATAAAAAGGGAGGTATTTGGTCATGACATATGCCTTTTTTTTAAGATTTATTTATTTGACAGATAGAGATTACAAGTAGGCAGAGAGGCAGGCAGAGAGAGAGGAGGAAGCAGGCTCCCAGATAAGCAGAGAGCCCGAAGCGGGGCTTGATCCCAGGACCCTGGGATCATGACCAGAGCTGAAGGCAGAGGCTTTAACCCACTGAGACACCCAGGCGCCCCGACAAATGCCCTTTTTATATTCCAATAAGCAGAGAGGAAACATTAATATTTTATTATGGATTCTGTCTCATAAAACATAAACTCCAGGGTCATTTACCATGAGCAAACTAAAATGACAAGGTATATCTTGTGACCATTCCATTTTCTATCTTCTAATAGAGACCACTCTGAAGAAGATCAGTTACCATGTTTTCATAGAGAGTTGACCAAGTCACTTCTTCCTATTACTCCTATTCATTCCCTTGCTCTTTGCTATACCTCTCCCTGTCTCTGTCTCTGTCTCTCACCCCATTTAAACCTTCTTCCTTGACCATGAAACAGAGTGGTTACTGAGCAGGTAGTAAGCCTTTCCTTCTAATAACCAGAGTATTTTAAAAGACAATAACATTATAAGAAAGGAAAATAATAAATCAGTTTGTATAGCCCTTAAACACAGATACAAAAATCTAAAAAGTAAGAACAAATAGAAACACTGATATACATAAGAGAAAACACCAGGGTAAGTTAGTTGTATCCCAGATGCAAGGTTGTTTTAACATTTGAAGATCAGTGCTCGCTTGGGCAGCACATATACTAACATTTGAAGATCAATCAAAGGAATTCACTATATCAAATATATGAAGGGGGGAAATATCACACTACCTTTTTATAGATAAAGAAAAGGCATTCTATTAAATCCCATTCTCAAAAAAATCTCATAGCAAAAGTCCCAGCAAAGTAGGCATAAAAGGTGTATGAGGCTGAATAGTCTCTCCATAAAATTCATGTCCGCCCAGAATGTCAGAATGTGATCTAATTTGGAAACAGAGTTTTTGTAGATGTAATCAAGGTTATGATCAAGATAACATCACACTGAACTAGGATGGATTTAAAATCCAACAGGTGTCCTTATCAGAAACATAAAAGGGCACAAAGAGACACAAGGAAGGAAGCTATATGAAGGCAGAGACAGATATTGGAATTATGTTTCATAAGCCAAAGAATGCCAAGAGATGGGAAAAACAAAGAGAAAAAAAATCTTCCCTAAAGTCTTCAGAGGGACTATGGACCTGACAACACCTTGATTTTGAATTTTTAGCCTCCAGAACCTTGAGAAAATAAATTCCTGGATTATTAAGCTACAAAATTTGTTATTTGTTACAGCAGCCCTAGAGAAATAACATAGAAGGGAATGTATTCTGATAAGCAGTATTTATGCAAACACTACAGGATACACAGGAAATAATATGATATATTTAGAGCTTTCCCATGAAATCAGAAATATGCCCACATTCCTCTTACAACTACTTCTATTTTGTATTTTACAAAGCATCTCACATGTAAAATGAAAGAAAAATATTTATCAAAATGTATAAAATTGAATATTATAAATAAAACATTTCTTCATAGGCAACATTATTGTCTACAAGTTAATTATTTTCCCACAACCCCTGTAGCATGCCCTACTTCTGCATAAATAGTATTAAGTACACTATCACCTGTTCCTTTCAATAAATGGTAAAGTAAATGAGTGCAGGAAGTCTTAGAGAGTACAACAAAATATAAAAAGTTTCCAAAGTGTTTTAAAAGCAAAAATATATAAGCAACAAAAGCTGAGATGTTATCAAAGCAAAACCAAAATCACAAAATTTTCAAAAAAACAGGCAGTAAGTCTTTAACTGAAACCTATGACATATCAGGAAGGAAATAAATACAGCACTCACATTCCTTTGTTTTGAATGCATAGTACTATTTGTAAAATATAGGAAGGTAACCAACTTACATAAGGCAGGGTTTGTCAACCAAACTCAGCACTACATTTTGAGGAATCTAAGTCTTTTTGTGGGTCCTATATGTTGTGGCAATAGATGCCAGTAGCTGCAAAGCTCAATCCCCATGCTGAGATAACTAAAAATATCTCTAGACATTACCAAATGTCCCCTAAGTGACACAATCATCCTAGGTTGAGATTCACTATTTTAAGGGTAATTATGGATTTTTACTCAGTTCATTTTTACAGAACTCATGTAACATGCTAATTTCAAGATTTAGTCTGTACTAGGAACAAGCAATAAGTCAGAAATATCTTAGGGGCACCTGGGTGGCTCAGTGGGTTAAAGCCTCTGCCTTCAGCTCAGGTCTTGGTTCCAGGGTCCTGGGATCCAACCCTGCATTGGGCTCCCTGCTCAGCAGGGAGCCTGCTTCCCCCACTCTCTCTGCCTGCCTCTCTGCTTACTTGTGGTCTCTGAATGTCAAATAAATAAATAAAATCACACACACACACACACACACACACACACAGACATATATATATATATATATGCATATATATATATATATATATATATATATATATATGTTTCTTATAATAAGAAACATATTATAGTAGGCATCCAAATCAGCAAGGAAGGAGTCAAACTTTTACTATTTGCAGATGACATGATACTCAATAGAGAAAACCCAAAAGACTCCACCAAAAAAATTTGCTACAACTGATATAGCAATTCAGTAGAATCAGAGGATACAAAGTCAACATATAGGAATGTGCTACATTTTATTAACCAATAATGAAGCAGCAAAAAGAGAAATCAAGGAATCAATCTCATTTATTGCAAAAAAAATCATAAGTTTCCTAGGAATAAATCTCATCTAATCTGTTCTCTGAAAATTTATAAAACGCTGATGAAATAAATTGAAGATGACACAAATAAATGGAAAATATTTAATATTCATGGATTAGAAGAACAAATATTGTTAAAATGTCTACACTACCCAAAGCAATCTACACATTTAATCTGATCCTATCATATTAACACCAGCATTTTTCACATAGCTAGAACAAACAACCCTAAAATTTTAATGGAACCATAGAAGATCCCAAATAGCCAAGGCAATCTTGAAAAAGAAAAGCCAAGCCAGAGGCATCACAATTTCAGACTTTAAGTTATACCACAAAGCTGTTGTCATCAAGATAGTATGGTACTAGCACAAAAACAGACACATAGATCAATGGGACTGAATAGAAAACCAAGAAATGAATGGTTAGCTTATCTTCAACAAAGTGGAATATCCAATGGAAGAAAAGACAGTTTCCTCAACAAATGGTGTTGGGAAAACTGAACAGCACCACTCAAAAGAGTGAAACTTGACCACTTTCTCACACCACACATAAAAATAAACTCAAAGTGGATGAAAGACCTAAATGTGGAAAGAAAACTATCAAAATCCTAAAAGAGAACACAGACAGCAACTTCTATGACCTAGGTTGAAGCAACTTCTTGATAGACAGACACATCCCCAAAGGCAAGAGAAACAAAACCAAAAATGAACTATTAGGACTTCATCAAGATAAAAAGCTTCTGCACAGTGAAGGAAATGATTAACGAAACTAAAAGGCAGCCTTTCAAGAGGGAGAAGATATTTGCAAAAATCTGATAAAGGGGAGAGTCAAGATGGCGGGGAAGTAGGAGGAGGCACCATTTCAACCTGTACCCCAAAGTGAGCTGATAACCTACCAAAGAACTCCGACCACCCATGAAATCAGCCTGAGATCAGAATTATACACGTCTGGATCTCTACTGGAGCAGAAGACACCAGTGGCAGGTAAAGCAGACTGGGAGCATCGGACTGATATCAGAAGATAAACAAAAGGGGGAGGGAGCCACCAGAGGTGACTGATTGGAAAGTAACACCCCAACACGAGAGTGCTCTGCGTCTGGGCACCAGCATTAACTTGGAGTCTGGTTGAAAGCACTCAAAAAACAAACAGCAAAGGATCGCGGTGGGGGGGGGGAATAGTGGGAACCTGGGCGGTTAGGGTCAGGGACCTAAGTCCCCGGACCCAGGACAGCCTCCCCTGGTGTGGAGCCAGAGAGAGTGCGGCGGAGAAATCAGGTTTCCGTCCCTGAGCCGCGAGTGCACCTGAACGCCAGCTCGCCCGAGAACGAGTGGGGTCTGGCTCCGGTGAGGGGCTGGGAGCCTGGCCTGACGGCAATCCTGAAACGCGCGCGTCCCACACCCTCCCTTGGGATAGGTGCTCATAGGCGCTAGCCTGGAGCTCTGGCAGCCAGAAAAACCAGACATTCCCAGCCCGGGACAGCGGGAAAATCTCAGTGCGCGATCTCTGCTCGGAACCTCTCTGGCGGTCTGGAGCTGCCTAGACAGCCACCGCTGCCCTGGTTTTGGGCACAACGAGGAGCCCCTGCATCCCCAGGGACAGTGACTCAGAACCAACTCTGCCAGCAGCTTTTGCAAAACAGTCTGAGGCATCTCTTTGAGAGGGAGGTTGGGGTGCTGTTTGCTCTCCTCTAAACCTCCAAAAACCATCAAAAGCTGTCAAGGCGAGAGAAAGCAGATGAAAGAACATAAAAACCCCCAGAGAACAAAAGGCTGGAAAAAAAAAAAAAAAACAGTTTCCTGAAAAAAAAAAAGAGCTCAACCCCTTGAGGGGAGTGGGAGGACCTAACTCAGGGAACATCATTGTCTGAAAACCCACGTGGCAGGCCCCTCCCCCAGAAAACCAACCAGGAAGGAAGAAAAAAAAAAAAAAGACTACAAGAGAACAACCACCACTACTTCATAAATACAACTTTTATTTTTAACTCTTTGCCAATATTCTGGTTCTTTTTTTTTTTTATATACATACACATAATTTTTTAACCTATTTACCATCACACTGAGATGTCCAGTACATCAAATTCTTTAATAACCTTCTAACCTGAACTTTTTGATACATACACCCGTGTTTTTCTTTTGTTTTTCTATTTTTTTTAATTCTTTTTTAATTTTAACTTAGTTTAGTCTAGTTTATTCTTTTTTTAATTTTTATTTTCTACTATACATATAGAGTTAAACTTCAAGGTAATCCCCTTTCCCCAATCAATGCTACCCCTATAGGCAAACCAGTTTCTAATCCCCCTGTAACTTAGGAAAGTTGAGTCCCTTAACAAAAACATCAAGATACCTTCAGGAAGAATCAAAATAACCTTCCTCACCCACACTGAGAATCTATAACCATTCTCCCAATTTTTCCTTCTGTCAGTGTTTCTGTGAATTTGTGTCTGTCCTGAAAATATATAAATCTTATACTTGGGGTTCTTTCTGAGGAGGTTTTTCCCCTTTTTTTGCTTATATATACATATTTTTTTCTCTTGTCATATACTTTTATCAGTCTTTTTGTCTGTCTGTTTTTGTTTGTATACTCCACAAATCTTACCTTGTGGCCCATTTGGGATGAGCCTTCTCTTGTATCTTCCCTTTTTTTCCTATCTCTCTCTCTTTTTTTTTCCTTTTTTCTTTCCCCCTTTTTTTTTCTTTCTTCTTCTCTATTTCTTTTTCTTTTCTTTTTTCTCTCATTTGGGTGGGGAATCCTGATTGCACAGAAGCGTTCCAGGGTGCACATTGAATGCACCACAATCGATAAGTCCAGCTGCATCTGTATAGTCATCTCTTACCAAAATGACTAGGAGGAGGAATACCCAACAGAAGAAAAATACAGAGGATGGGCCTTCTGCAACAGAACTAATGGCTATCGACATAGACAATATGTCAGAAAAGGAATTCAGACTAACAATTATCCAGGCAATAGCTAGGTTGGAGAAAGCCATGGATGACCAAACAGAATTGATTAGGGCAGAACTGAAAGCCACCAGGGATGATGTTCACAATGTTAGGGCAGAACTGAAAGCCACCAGGGATGATGTTAAAAATGCTCTCAATGAGTTCCAATCCAATCTAAACTCTCTAAAAGCTAGGGTAACTGAGACAGAAGATAGAATTAGTGATCTGGAGGACAAACAGAGAGAGAGAAAGGATCAGGAGGAAGCCTGGAACAAACAGCTCAGAAGCCACGAAAACAGAATCAGGGAAATAAATGATGCCATGAAACGTTCCAACGTCAGAATTATTGGAATCCCTGAAGGAGAAGAAAAAGAAAGAAGTCTAGAAGATATTGTGGAAGAAGTTGTCTATGAAAATTTTCCCAATCTCACGAATGGAAACAACGTTCATGTACTAGAGGCAGAAAGATTTCCTCCCAAGATTTTAGATTCTCGAAAGTCCTCACGGCACCTTATAGTTAAAATGGGGAATTATGTTTCAAGAGAGACCCTCTTAAAAGCAGCTAGGACAAAGAAGCTTCTTACATACAGAGGAAAGCCCATTAGAATAATGTCAGACCTTTCCACAGAGACCTGGAAAGCCAGGAAGGGCTGGCAAAATATATTCAGAGTACTAAATGAGAAGAACATGCAACCAAGAATACTCTATCCAGCAAGACTGACATTTAAAATGGATGGAGAGATAAAGAGTTTCCAAGACCAGCAAGGCTTAAAAGACTATGCAACCACCAAGCTGACACTGCAGGAAATATTAAGGGGGGTCCTATAAAAGAGAAAAAATCCTAAGAATATCATTGAACAGAAATATAGAAACAATCTATAGACAGAAAGACTTCAAAGGCAACACGATGTCAATAAAAACCTATCTCTCAATAATCACTCTCAATGTGAATGGCCTAAATGCGCCCATAAAACGACACAGGGTTGCAGATTGGATAAAACGACAGGACCCATCCATATGTTGTCTACAAGAGACCCATTTTGAACCCAAGGATACACCCAGACTGAAAGTGAAGGGATGGAGAAGCATCTTTCATGCCAATGGGCCTCAAAAGAAGGCCGGAGTAGCAATTCTCATATCAGATAAATTAGATTTTAAACTAAGGACTGTAGTCAGAGATACAGAAGGACACTACATAATTCTTAAAGGTACTATCTGCCAAGACGATCTAACAATTGTGAATATCTATGCCCCCAATATGGGAGCACCCAATTACGTAAGAAAACTATTAATCAAGATAAAGAGCCATATTGATATGAATACAATAATAGTAGGAGATCTTAATACGCCTCTCTCAGAAATAGACAGATCATCGAAGCAGAAAATTAATAAAGAAACAAGAGCATTGAATGAAACATTGGACCAGATGGACCTCATAGACATATACAGAACATTCCACCCTAAAACAACAGAATACTCATTCTTCTCAAGTGCACATGGAACCTTCTCCAGAATAGACCACATACTGGGTCACAAAGCAGGACTCAACCGATACCAAAAGACTGACATTATTCCCTGCATATTCTCCAATCACAATGCTTTGAAACTGGAGCTCAATCACAAGGAAAAGTTCAGAAGGAACTCAAACACCTGGAAGCTAAAGACCACCTTGCTTAAGAATGCTTGGATCAACCAGGAGATCAAAGACGAACTTAAACAATTCATGGAAACCAATGAGAATGAAGACACCTCGGTCCAAAATCTATGGGATACAGCAAAGGCGGTTCTAAGGGGGAAATACATAACCATCCAAGCCTCCCTCAAAAACATTGAAAAATCCAGAATACACCAGCTGTCTCTACACCTTAAAGAACTGGAGAATCAACAACAAATCAAACCAACTCCACATGCAAGAAGGGAAATAATCAAGATTAGAGCAGAGATCAATGAGGTAGAAACGAGAGATACAGTAGAACGTATCAATGAAACTAGAAGCTGGTTTTTTGAGAGAATCAATAAGATCGATAAACCATTGGCCACACTAATCCAAAAGAAAAGAGAGAAAGCCCAAATTAATAAAATTATGAATGAAAAGGGAGAGATTACAACTAACACCAAGGAAATAGAAACAATCATCAGAAACTATTACCAACAGTTATATGCCAATAAGCTAAGCAACCTAGATGAAATGGATGCATTCCTGAAAAGCTACAAACTCCCAAAATTGAACCAGGAAGAAATTGACAACCTGAATAGACTGATATCTAGTAATGAGATTGAAGCAGTGATCAAAAACCTCCCAAAAAACAAGAGCCCAGGACCTGACGGATTCCTTCGGGAATTCTACCAAACTTTCAAAGAAGAAATAACACCAATTCTCCTGAAGCTGTTCCAAAAAATTGAAGCAGAAGGAAAACTTCCAGACTCTTTTTATGAAGCCAGCATTACCCTGATCCCCAAACCAGGCAAAGACCCTACCAAAAAGGAGAATTTCAGACCAATATCACTGATGAATATGGATGCAAAGATTCTCAACAAGATCCTAGCAAACAGGATCCAGCAGCACATTAAAAACATTATCCACCATGACCAGGTGGGATTCATCCCTGGGTTGCAAGGTTGGTTCAACATTCGCAAATCAATCAGTGTGATAGAACACATCAATAAGAGAAGAGAGAAGAACCATATGGTCCTCTCAATTGATGCAGAAAAAGCATTTGACAAAATCCAGCATCCATTCCTGATGAAAACGCTTCAAAGTATAGGGATAGAGGGAACATTCCTGAACTTCATAAAATCTATCTATGAAAGACCCACAGCAAATATCATCCTCAATGGGAAAAAGCTTGCAGCCTTCCCGTTGAGATCAGGAACACGACAAGGATGCCCACTCTCACCACTCTTGTTCAACATAGTATTAGAAGTTCTAGCAACGGCAATCAGACAACAAAGAGAAATAAAAGGTATCCAAATTGGCAAGGAAGAAGTCAAACTCTCTCTCTTCGCAGATGACATGATTCTTTATATGGAAATCCCCAAAGACTCCACCCCCAAACTACTAGAACTCATACAGCAATTCAGTAACGTGGCAGGATACAAAGTCAATGTACAGAAATCAGTGGCTTTCTTATACACTAACAATGAAAATACAGTAAGGAAAATTAGAGAATCGATTCCATTGACTATAGCACCAAGAACCATAAGATACCTGGGCATAAACCTAACCAAAGAAGTAAAGGACCTGTACTCGAGGAACTACAGAACACTCATGAAAGAAATTGAAGAAGACACAAAAAGATGGAAGACTGTTCCATGCTCTTGGATTGGAAGAATAAACATTGTTAAAATGTCTATACTGCCTAGAGCAATCTATACTTTCAATGCCATTCCGATCAAAATTCCACCGATATTTTTCAAAGAGCTGGAGCAAATAATCCTAAAATTTGTATGGAGCCAGAAGAGACCCCGAATTGCTAAGGAAATGTTGAAAAACAAAAACAAAACTGGCGGCATCACGTTACCCGATTTCAAGCTTTACTACAAAGCTGTGATCACCAAGACAGCGTGGTACTGGCATAAAAACAGACACATAGACCAGTGGAACAGAGTAGAGAGCCCAGATATGGACCCTCAACTCTATGGTCAAATAATCTTCGACAAAACAGGAAAAAATATTCAATGGAAAAAAGACAGTCTCTTCAATATATGGTGCTGGGAAAACTGGACAGCGATATGTAGAAGAATGAAACTCGACCATTCTCTTACACCATACACAAAGATAAACTCGAAATGGATAAAAGACCTCAACGTGAGACAGGAATCTATCAGAATCCTAGAGGAGAACATAGGCAGTAACCTCTTCGATATCAGCCACAGCAACTTCTTTCAAGATATGTCTCCAAAGGCCAAGGAAACAAAAGCAAAAATGAACTTTTGGGACTTCCTCAAGATCAAAAGCTTCTGCACAGCAAAGGAAACAGTCAACAAAACAAAGAGGCAACCCACGGAATGGGAGAAGATATTTGTAAATGACAGTACAGACAAAAGGTTGATATCCAGGATCTACAAAGAACTTCTCAAACTCAACACACACAAAACAGATAATCATATCAAAAAATGGGCAGAAGATATGAACAGACACTTCTCCAACGAAGACATACAAATGGCTATCAGACACATGAAAAAATGTTCATCATCACTAGCCATCAGGGAGATTCAAATTAAAACAACATTGAGATACCACCTGACACCAGTTAGAATGGCCAAAATTAGCAAGACAGGAAACAACGTGTGCTGGAGAGGATGTGGAGAAAGGGGAACCCTCTTACACTGGTGGTGGAAATGCAAGTTAGTGCAGCCACTTTGGAGAACAGTGTGGAGATTCCTGAAGAAATTAAAAATAGAGCTTCCCTATGACCCTGCAATTGCACTGCTCAGTATTTACCCCAAAGATACAGATGTAGTGAAAAGAAGGGCCATTTGTACCCCAATGTTTATTGTAGCAATGGCTACGGTCGCCAAACTGTGGAAAGAACCAAGATGCCCTTCAACGGATGAATGGAT